>NC_142931.1:66805130-66875130 GCF_046866305.1 Octopus bimaculoides | reverse complement strand
GAGAGAAAAAGAGAGACATACACAGAGACATGTACATACATAAAACTGCTTTATAAAACACAGTACTTTTAAAACAATGAAATATCAACAAACATGTAAGTACACTTACATATACAAGGCAAAGAAACATGGGAAGATATTGGGACATATGTATGTATGTATGTATGTATGTATGCATACTTAAGTTAGACATCAATATTTCAAGACATATGCACACATACAAGCCCATGTAGATTTCATAAATATCTATAAGGGGAGATGCCAATAAAACCATTCACATACTCTATAGTAATGAATATATATGTGTGTATATATATATATATATATATATATATATATTTATTTATATATATATATATATAAATATATATATATATATATATATATATATATATATATATATATATATATATATATATATATATATATATATATATATATATATATATATAATGTGTGTGTGTATATATATGCATTTATATTCATACACACAAAGCGGTTGGATTATTTATGTGTGTATATAAATACATTAGGAATATAAGACAAAAATTAAGATATTTTCTTTAAAAATACAATACAATCAATTCTGAGTTGTCTTCAAATAGAATGGTAATTAACAATAACAAAGAACTTACTTATAACTAATTAATGCATACATGTTCAATAAACAGGGCAATATTATTCTCTAGTCAATGAAGCACTATGTGATATGCAACTTCATTGAAAGATTCTATGTAATGCTTGTCTCCAAATGAAAAGCACTGTTGTTGGTGCCCAGAGATACATTTTTATTCCCAGCTGGAACCATTCCATGAAAGTTAGTAATAGCCTTTGGAAAGTCACGAACACCACCACTTCAATTTGGTAACATGCTACTAACAAAGTGCAGTTTCTGGTCTTTGGTTTTATTTTTTTTTAATTATATTTTATATTGTTTTTATACTTTTGGACATTTATAAAGTTGGAGTGCTGTTGAGTATATATGCTCAGCTACATGCCTCTGTTTATATTTTGCACCTGTTCACATCTGTCTTCTCAGGAGATTCAAAACAGATACTTTGGAAAATATTTCACAAACTTTCTCCCAATTTCCTGTTTGAATCAGTTCTGCATGATATATGTCACGCTTTGCTATGTTTATATATATATATATATATATATATATATATATATTCTTTAAAGATCCAGCCCAACAAAATATATTATGTTATAAGAATTTCATTCACAGGAATAACTGTGGCGATTAATTACAAGAAATATGAATGTGAATCTTTCATCTTGATAGAGAAAAATGTACATATGAATGTTGGCCTACATAGCTTTATATGTAGCATTTACATGTTCGTTCTTGAGCTAATAAGGAAAGCTTTAACCACTTACTCAACTTTAGAAGCATAGCAACAAAGTCTCAGTTAAATTACACTGTACAATTGGAAAAGAAAAAAGAAGATACATAGAATACATAGGTGTAGGAGTGGCTGTCTGGTAAGCAGTTTGCTTACCAACCACATGGTTCTGAATTCAGTCCCACTGTGTGGCACTTTGGGCAAGTGTCTTCTACTATAGCCACGGGATGACCAAAGCCTTGTGAGTGGATTTGGTAGATGGAAACTGAAAGAAGTCTATCATATATATGTGTGTGTGTGTGTTTGTACCCCAACATCGCTTGAACATCGGTGCTGGTGTGTTTACATCCCTGTAACCTAGCGGTTTGGCAAAGGGATCGATAGAATAAGTACAAGGCTTACAAAGAAAAAGTCCTGGGGTCGATTTGCTCAACTAAAGGCGGTGCTCCTCCATGGCCACAGTCAAATGAATGAAACAAGTAAAAAAGAGTTTAATAAAATGGATATTGTAATCCTCAATGCACTGCCTTAACACAGTATGGAGTGTCCATCGATTGAACATCTGTTGTTATAGATATGTTTAACCTGTTTTGACTTAGGGCTAAACAACTAGTGAAAATGAGCATATAGTCAAATGGCTAAGAAGCTTGTTTCTTAAGCCAAAGGTTGTGTTTTTGATTCCACTGTACAGCATCTTGGGGAATTTTTTTTTATTTATTATGGCCACAGGCTTAGCATGAGAATATTATGAAGAAAAATGGGATGAAATGGCTGAGTCATGTATTGAAAGAAGGATGAAGAGTGACTAATTAAGAGGAATGATGGAAATATATATGGAAGTAAAAGAAAGAAATATTTCAAGAAAGATAAACACGGTTAAAAGTAATGAAAGAGGAAATGAGGGCATAGGCATTGGTAAAGATAGATGCAAAAAAATAGGGAGAATAGAAAACACTATCATGGAATAAAGCTAATCTCCATTTCAGGAGGGAAAATGGCCATACAATGTCAGTGCTTGGTGTATGTTGCAGTGTGTTGCAATATCATGTGTCATAAAAAAAATCTAAAATCCTCACAGCAACATTGAGGAAGCTACTGGTGTTAGAGACAATATTTTCTCTGATACAATGTGGTTTAGAGCAAATATGTTTGGTATTTTGTTTTTCACTCCATCAGTATTCTTTGAACTGGTTAATCAGATATACTGGAGGTAGGAAACCCACATTTATTTAAGAGAGCATCTCTTCTGAATGAGCATCATCTAAATAATATAGCTTTATCTCAGGAACAAGAAATTGGCTGGATTAAATTCTGACAATGTAAATTACCCTTGTGACTTTTAGATTCAACAAAAGTGGCTTATGTTCTTTTTTTTTTCTTTTTAAGCAAAGAAAAGAAAAAAGAATGATTCTAAGTCAACCATCATGACTTCAAAGCACTTATTTTAATCCCTCCAGAGGCATTAAAGGTTAAGTTGACATGATTAGAATTTGAAATAATAACAATTGTGAGATACCAAAATTGCTGCTATAAATTCTGTACTGGCATATTATTTGAGCATTAACCATCCCACCAGATTTATTGATGTTGTTGTTGTTAGTATTATTTGTTGTTGTTGTTAGTAGTATTTACTTGATTTTATTTTTGTACTGAAACATATCCTAAACTGACTTTATTCTCTTTTTTGTTATACGTAGTGTAAATTTTGAATTTATTCAACATCTATGCACAAGATGCATGTGCAATAGTGTGTTTATGCATACATATGTGTAAGGGTGTTGTAACACTATTAAGTTCACTGTTCTTGATTTTTTTTAAGCAGTAGTTTGAGATGCTTAGAACAAAATACAATGGGTACCATTGTGATAAACAAAAAACATCCAGGCTTTAAAATAGCATGAGGTGTGTTTAATCAACTCAGACGAGCAATATCAGAGTCCACAGTGGAATTGTTAGCTCACCATACAAAATGCTTAGCAGCATTTCTTCCAGCTCTACATTCTAAGTTCAAATTCTGCCAAAGATGACTTTCCCTTTCATTTTATGGTGGGGTTGATAAAATAAGTGCCAGATGTCCACTAAGGCTGATGAAAACAACTAGCTACTCTCACAAAATTTCCAGCGTTTTGCCTATAATAAAAAGAAATATTTCTTGTCCTCGACATTATAATCCTTATCAAATTTGACATTTTATCTTTGCACACTACCATGCATTATTTGTCTTGCCAACATAAATATTTAAAATAAAATAAAAAATTGAATTTCTTAATCTAAATTTAAAATATAGACTTCTAACATAAGCACAAAACTGATCAGTGGGGCAGTCTATATTATAAACCTCAGTATTACGCTGGTACTTATTTCACTAACCCCAGAAAGTAGAAAGGCAAAGAAAACTTTTGATATTTATATATCTATGCACACACACACAGACAAACAGATTAATGTCCACTTTTCCATACTTGCATGTCAGACAGAATTCATTGAAGTAAATTTTCTCCAGTCAGATGCTCTTCCTTATGCCAATCCTCACCTATTTCCAAACAAGATAATATTTCTCCATAGCCAGACATGCTTTTCAAAGATGGGAAATGAATAACATCATATGACAAATGGACAATGGTAAACAAATAAATGTGTATGTGTGTGTATATATATATATATATATATATATATATATATATATATATATATATATATATATATATATATATATATATATATATATACATACCAAACAATGACAATGAATATGGAGACTGGTACATCTTCAAATTTTTCTTTTAATCTAGCAGCATAATTAGTTACAATGACCTATACATGATTTACATTATTTAGATTTGACAGATATTTATCTTCATCTTGTTTGTTGTTGACACAACGTTTTGGCTGATATACCCTCCAGACTTCATCAGGTGTCTTGGGGAAGTTTCGAACCTGGGTTTCATTCCTAAGGTATTTTTCGGTGTTGTTGTTGTTGTTGTTGTTGTTGTTGTTGTTGTTATTATTATTATTATTATTATTATTATTATTATTATTATTATTATTATTATTATTATTATTATTATCATTATTATTAGTATTCAAGTCAATGCCTGGAATCGAACTTGGAATCTTGGGGTTAAGAGTGTGAGCTACTAACCCCAAGATTCCATGGTGTTTGCACTAGAGTCTGTTTGTAAATGAACCAGCATATAGAAAAATTTAAGGGAAGGTAGTTGGTGATTGTTATTATTCGAGAGAGGGGAAGTAATTGCACTTGTTGGTGGGGGATATGCTTTTTTCGAGAGGGTAAATTTGTAGTATTGATATAATAAAGTTATAGATTCATGAATTAAAATTGTGAAATAAAATATGTGTATAGCTGGTTATGCATTCATGAATTAAAATATTTTATAAAATCCAAAATTGGTTATGCATTCATATTCAGGCATGGTTTGTATTTTTCAGTAAATATATTCTCTTTATTTAACTGCTCTTGTACAGAGATTGTTTCTTTGCACAATAGATGGGGAAAACCATGAAGTTTGGTTGGAGATTCCCCACACATATCTCTATGTGTTCACTCAATCTGTCTCTTCCTTGGGAAATGCATCTGTTCCTTATGCAATGTAGTTCTCTGTCTAAGTGACATCTTTGTTTGGCCAATATAGTTGAGTCCATGTCCTGAGCAAGTTATCACATAAATTAAATTTTCAGATGCATAAATGAAATCGGTCTGAATTGTGAATCTCTTATTTGAAGTGGAATTCTGAACCTTCCTGTAGGTTGGGGCATGTTCTGCAATTTAGATGTTCTCATTTCTTAACTATTGGTTTTATTGTTGTTGGGTTATAGCTTCAAATTTGTCAGAATTCTTTTTAGTGATTTAGGTTGTTTTTTTTACATTTGATGAATTTGTATGATTGTAGAATGTGGCTCATCTTTGGATCCCTGGTGAGCATTGGTAGATTTTGAATAATGGTGTTGTACACAGATACACATACATATATGACATGCTCCTTTCCATTTCTGCATTCAAAATCTATTCAAAAGGCTTGGAGCTATAGTAGAAGACATTTGCCCAGTTTGCTATGTCGTGGGATTGAACCCAAAACTACACAGTTGGAAGCCAAGCGTCTTAACATCACAGCCACACCACCACTTAACATATATATATATATATATATATATATATATATATATATACAAATGTGTGTGTGTGTATATATACACACATATATACATACACATGCACATTCATAGCACTTAATATATATTCCGGTAGAGGTTATTTTAACAAACTCGGAAGCTTCCTGTCAAACAACAGCATTAAGATATGCGAAAAAAAAATTCATTTTTCCTGCATACCTAATTGCACAAACCACTGCACAGCATGTGGGAAGATTAAATTGTTATATATTGATTCCTGATAGAAAGTTGGAGTAGAGGAATAAAATTGTAGTGTCATTTATGTTAAAATATTTGACAGAAATGTTCTGCCCTCATATTAAATTGAAGGATTAGAATCTATAAACTGTCAGTCAAAATTTTGTTGACCTAAATATTTCCTTCAAAAAAAAAAATATATATCCATGTTTCTAATTCTTGGCTAGTTAGCAACCTCACCTTATATTTTTCAGAACAGCATGCTTTAACAAAGTGGGGGTACATTAAAAAAATTACACATAGCACGAAGTTGTTATTTAAGAAAAGTTTTAAAAATAAATACCAATATGATATGTTTTACCTAACACTTCATCTGCATTGCTCAAAAGATTTTACTTTTTCAAATATTTATATCATGTGCATACATTGCAATGCTTCAAGAAAATTACAATGCTCTTTTAGGAATGCCTACACATATATATAAATGTGTGTGTGTGTGTAAGTGTGTGTGTACATGCAAATGTGTATATATATATGCATGCACATGCATACATACATATATATATATAGTATAAGATCAGCAAAATAGTACTCCATCTGGTGAGCAATAAATATCTAATAAACACAATATATGAGTTTATGTGCTACAATCAGTTTCATGCAATGAAAGCATGCCAGACAGTATATTTTAATATGCCTGGCATGCTCTAATTGCATGAAACTAATAGTAGCACATAAAAGCATATATTATTGTGTTTGTGCTGGTGTAGTTGTGTGGTAAGAAGCTTTCTTCCCAACTTCATGATTCAGGGTTCAGTCCCACTGCATGGCACCTTGGGCAAGTGTCTTCTACTATAGCTTCGGGCTGACCAAAGCCTTATGAGTGGATTTGGTAGACAGAAACTGAAAGAAGCCCATCATATATACATAGATATACGTGTGTGTGTGTGTGTGTGTGCGTGTGTGTGTGTGTGTGTGTGTTTGTGTGTCTTTGTGTCTGTGTTTGTTCCACTACCATTGCTTGAAAACTGACACTTGTGTGTTAACACCCCAAAACTTAGCAGTTCGGCAAAACATACTGACAGAATAAGTATCACACTTACAAAGAATCTGTCCTGGGGTCGATTTGTTCAACTAAAAGCAGTGTTCAAGCATTGCCATGGTCAAACGAATGAAACAAATAAAATAATAAAAGAATAAAAGAATGCACACACACACACACACACACAAATATATGAGGCTCTGGTGAAGCTAAAAGGTATTATTCAGGCATTCAGCTGTGAGTCTCCTGCATCTTATGGCAGAAAGAGCTGTAAGCCAATGAACTTCAAAGATAATTGTTCAGTCTTTTGTCAACTCATTTTCTTATTGCTATTCTGTACTTGACTAATGCTTCATTCTGCAGTTTACGTATGTTGAGTTCTATACCAGGTCATCAATCTCACAAAGCCTAAGCAAACTATGTATATGTATGTGTGTGTGTGTGTAAGTGTGATGAGTGTGTGTGTGTGTGTATGTGTGTACATATATTACATCCTTACACACATACATAAACATAAGTAATGAGTTAGGCAGGATGATGAACTATTTCACAGAGTGAGCTAAGCAAGCTTAACATTCAGAAGACCATATTGAAGTATGACAAACCAGAGTAAACCATGATTGAGATACAAGAATGTAGCTAATCATAACATGAAGTGGGCTGATCATTCATATTAGCAGCTAAGAACAGAAAATATACAGGAAATTGATTCGCTCATAATACAGCTCACAACATTGAATATGGGCAGTCATAATCGAATATTAACAGACAGACGTGTGTGTGTATGAAAAGTAAGATAAACACAATATTCACCTTATATCGTTTGTTCTCTACAACATTTCACTGCTGTATCCATGCACATCTGATGCAGTGAGTGTTCACAGCGCATTTGGACGCAGATCCACAACATTTCTTCAGAGGAACACTATTAACAGAGAAGAGATGCTTGTAGTAGGATAGAAGGCAAGTAGCAG
This sequence comes from Octopus bimaculoides, assembly GCF_046866305.1. Taxonomy (NCBI): domain Eukaryota; kingdom Metazoa; phylum Mollusca; class Cephalopoda; order Octopoda; family Octopodidae; genus Octopus; species Octopus bimaculoides. The sequence goes on along the minus strand of NC_142931.1, from coordinate 66,867,400 downwards.
TCATACATGTAAGTGTACACAGGAACGATTCCTAGTATATAGGAAGGTAGACTACGAGGGAGGTTTGGCTGCTATTTTCAACCATACTCTGTTCCCAACACACTGAGAAAGGCACTACAAGTGTTACAGCATACCATCAGCCTTTCAAAAGTTTTATTACAGATGAAATAAAAAAGAAACAAATATCGAAATTGTTTGAAAACAGAAATGAGAATATGTAGTGAAGTTTGCTAAGGAGTGCAAATGCACTGGTAGAGCATATGAAAAATACTCAACTTTAGATATCATGGAATTTCCCGACTAATCTCAAAACTTACAGTATGCCTGCAAACCATTTACAGCACACATACATGTGCCATGGCACAGTGGTTGGAAACAAACTAATTTAAATGCTGTTGTTAGCTTGCAAAACACTCTGCAGGAACAGAAGGTTAAAAAATATGACCTCGATCATGTATTTTCTTTCATTTATTTTTGTTATAACAAAAGATTATATAAATGCTGCACCACCACACTCTAAAGAAACGAAATAAAAATATATAAAATGAGATAAAATAATATGCTTCACATGATCCAATATTTAAATATATCTTCCAACGGTTTATAACAAAAAGAGCAGTTACAGTCCCTCTTAAAGCTTGTTACTCTTCAACTACATGCTTGTCACGCTGACTGAGAGAATAACATTCTTTTGATGGAAAACTGTTCAATTGAATAAATGATTTTTTTTTCCTTTCCCTTCTTTATTTTATTTATTTGTATTTTTTTGCAACATATTTTTTTTTTCTTTATCATCTGAAGAGTGTTTGTTTTAATTCATACTGTTTCCTTTATTCTGATCACTTGTCACTTTTGAAACGAAAGTGAAGAAAAGAATCAGAGGAACATCAATAGTTATTCTTGTGTGGCTTATTTTATGTCTTTCCATATTTTAAGTATTTATTTATTTATTCCGCCGATAGTAAAAAATAATAATAAAAAAAATCAATTTCTCTTATCCCCAGATTGGCCTACTCTTCTGTTTGAGAATTCCATTGATAAATTGGTTATTGAACTTCGACATTACAAAAATTGGGTTGAGCATAGGTATATACAAGCAAAAGGGAGCATAGAGAAAATTATATACACCAAACTCTGAAGGAAAATTACGAAAATACAATGCTATTTATTGACGTAACTATCATTCAACATATACAGTACTACACAGTTGTCTGAGAAGTTTGTTACAAAAGTCTTAGATTACTTAGGCATTAAATTCTTCTAGAAATCATGTAACTTATCAAAAACATAATGTTATACATATTTATGTGTGCTATATCTCTCATTGTTCAGATATATAGTATACATATTTTTCTGTTAATCTCTCAATTAGATAGATGATCCAATCCTCAACTGTAAATGGCGTTCCACTGCCAAAATTCTGGTTTCATATCTTTCTCCTCATATTTAAAATCCTTATAGAGATAAATCCATATTTTGCAATCATCGTCAATCTTAATAATCATCTGCTCTAAAATTTCCAGAGACAATTATTGAGTTTCCGTTTCTATATTGATTTCTAACTTTAGCAAAATGCCACAGAAGTTTTGGAGGAATAGGTAAAGTTTATTATAGGAACATATATAGCTTCTGGTATTTACTTTATTGAGCCTAAAGCATACAAAGACAGTCCATCTCAACAGAACCTGACCCATGTGCACATGCACTCAAACGCATGACTGATTTGTATGAATGCGTATGTGTGTATGTATATATTTCTTTTTGAAAGGAAGTAAAAATAGCGATGACAATGATGACAATGAGACTGATGATGACAACAATGATATGATAACTATGATGATATTCACGATGATGATGAAGATAATTTTTAAAAGCCAATTGCTAAAGAAGATCATCATTGATTACGGAGTCTGGTATTTATGCCAACTTAGAGGATTCTACTTATGATCTGTTCTGTGAAGAGAGTTTAAGATACAAGTTAATTTCTTGTGATTTATAATGACTGCACTATTGAATGAAACAAAGGTGTCACATTCCTAATGAACGATGTTTTAAATATATCCCTTTATACATGCAATGTAAATCTGATGTGAAATATTTAGGTTGTATGTGGATATGCCTTATGTCCAGAAGGCTAACAAAAACTTGAAAGAAAGGATATCTTCTGCATAGGATTATCACTTATTAAATATAACAGATTTTGTGAAATAGGGCCAACATCCCTATCTACAAAATTGCAGAAGCATCGATGACAATTCAAAAGCAACAAAATGTGAGAGAGAAAGGCCTTCCCTCAGGGAAACATAGGACATGGTGCAGCAGTACCTGAAAAGAAGCAGCAAAGAAGAACAAAGATCCAACTAGAAAGAAGTAAAAAAGACAGTCCAGAGTTGAGAACAATAGAGAATAGGGAGCGAAAGGTTCAAGTTGGTAAATATGACAATTAGTGGATAGAAAGAAAACATGGGAGATAAATTTATGAAGTTGATATATTGTGATCAAAAGGAATCCCAGCAGCACAGAATGCAAAGAAGTGTCTAATCTAAAAAATAAAAGATAAATGGAACCATAAGGAGGTAAATAGCCAGATGATGATGATGATGATGGCTATCATGCCATACACAGTGGATTTGTTGGTTTCAAATGCAACAATATCACTTTCATCAATTCTTCTCAAATTTCTATAGCCACCATAGTTACTCAGACCATATTCATCTATATATTGTCAAGTAGCCAAGCAGCTCCTCTACAGCAACAGACCTAGTATATTTTGGCTCATTCTTTCATACATTAACTTTTTATCTCCTAGCATAAAACCACCCCTCTCTCTACTGCAGCCCTCCCCACTCAGTTGAAGAGGATTTTAGTCTTGAGCATGACAACCTCACTAGTACTGGTATTTTTTTATTGGCTTCAGTCATTTGACTGTGGCCATGCTGGAGCACTGCCTTTTAGTTGAACAAATTGACCCCAAGACTTTTTCTTTGTAAGCCTAGTACTTATTCTATTGATCTCTTCTACAGAATCGCTAAGTTACGGGGGATATTAACACACCAGCATCAGTTGTCAAGAAATGGTGGGGGCACAGACACACAAACATACACACACACACACACACATAAGTATATATATATATATATATATATATATATATATATATATATATATATATATATATATATATATATATATATACAATGATCTTCTTTCAGTTTCAGTCTACCAAATCCACTCACAAGACTTTGGTCAGCCCAAGGCTATAGTAGAAGACACTTGCCCAAGGAGCCAAGGTGTCCCAAGTGGGACAGAACCCAGAACCATGTGGTTGGTAAGCAGGCTACTTACCACACACCCACCCACCCCTGCACCTATCATAAAGAGAAAAAGAAACTATTCAGTGCACTGTGTAAAGTGTATGGCATTAAGCAGAGCATCCAGCCATAGAAACCATGCCAAAGTAGACATTAGAATACAACACATGCTGTCCTTGGACACATCAGATCCTCTTAAACCATTCAACCAATGCCAACATGAGAGATGAATGCTAGAAGATGATGATGATGACATTAGAGCACTACTAGACATTGTTTGTCTTGCTCCAACTCAGACCTGATCAGACATTCCAACCATGACCACCCCCACCCCCAACTTTTTTCCTTATGTATCAGGAAGCTAGGACCATGTCACTTAATGAGTTCATTTCTAGAACAGTGAGGTTAGATTTGAAGGAAATTAAGCCACTCTATCTAGTAAATCAAGAAACCCTGTAGAGGATCACTTACTGGCTCAATAACTAGTGAGTGATATTGGAGAGCAATTTTCCCATAGATCTAATTTGATAGGGGTTATATTGGTGGTCGAAGGAGAGAAGAAATATTCCTGGTGAATTCATTTGTAACTGTTTCCATCTCATTTGAGATGCTGGAAAAAAAAAGATCACTAAATAAGAACAGCAGTTCTTATAGTTAAAACTAAGAAGAAACAGTTTACATCTTAGTAGTCAAACACAATGAAATATTCAAATACTGGAAAGGATTATTTGTGCAACAGATTTCTTACATCACTTTTCAAAATAATACGAATATAAAAGATATTAATGTATTTTCCTTGAAAGTCTCGCTACTTTTTCTTCTTTGTTGAAATAATATTTTATATGTGTTTTGATAAAAGTTTTGTGGCTAGTTATTTATTGTATGAAAATACAGAAGCGTGTTTATATATACAGCTGTGAAGAAAGCTTGATATGGAAAGTTTATGTATATATATATATATATATATATATATTCTGATTGAATCTTCCATGTGTTAACATGTACCTCCTTGCAACAATGTTAACTTTCATTTAATCAAGATATCCTTAACCTGAAGAGTATATATATGTGTGTGTGTATGTATGTAACGATGATGATGATGTATGTATATATATCTATTAATGTGTGTGTATGTATATATGCACACACACACATAAGTATAAGTATATACATATAAACATAAATATACACACACAAATACACATGCACACACACAAATACACATGCACACACACACATACATAAGCAAATACATATATACACATATACATAAACACATACACACACACAAATATTTAAGTGAATATTTGTAGACTGCAAACCGTTTGATATCCAACATAATTTTTTGAACCATGTTCTGAAAACTTCCATTATACATGGAATAGTTTACAACCTGTAAGCATTCATTTAAATAAGTATCCTAACAAGTTTTAACAATCTAGGATTTCCTTATTTTAATTAACACTTCCTTAGATCTTATAAACTAGTTCTTTTTAGTGTGTGTGTGTGTGTGTGTGTATTTTATTTTCCTAGCCTAATTTCACCATTTCATTGTCTGGATAATCATACAGAAGCAAGAAACTTGGATTAATAATGGACTGGATCATCAGTTTACAGGACACACATACATACACACATGCATTCATGCATATAGTTATATATATGCAATGCATGCACAAATTTCATGTTAGTATTTACCATTAAGTGAAACAATATTCAAAACATGTATGTATGAATACACACACACACACACACACACACACACACACACACACACATATATGCCGTAAACCCACGAGTATAATCCGCACTTTTTTCTCCAAATTTAAAGATCAAAATTTCTAGTGCGTACTATATATAAGGTTAAGAAGGAAAAATATTTTCTAAGCAAAATTTTCAAAGTGATGAATATGTAAAGGCAATTTACTTAATATTCATTTTTCACTGACGTTATTACTGTTATTTCTTTATTTTCTGCAAACAAAGTGCACTAAAAAGCTACATGTTTGCATTATGTTATATATACAATAATAATAAAGGAATTTACCATATATACATTTACAAACGAAGGACGTTATATAGACCTCCTTGACTCAAGTTAGAGAAGGGGTGGTTTAGGCTTTTCAGAGGTACAGCCCCCTAAAAATCCCCTGCGTATTATACTCAAGGGCGGACTATACTCAAAGATTTACGGTATATATATATATATATGTGTGTGTGTATATATATATATATATATATATATATATATATATATATATATATATATATATATATATATATATATATATATATATATATATATGAAGATAAGCAACAAAAATTCAATAGGTTATAGCAGTACGTACATTTCGTACAAGCTCCATTTATTCATGTAGTGAGAACACCACAGAATGTACAATGGAAATGTACTCCTCATGATATTCCATTATGCAGCTGAGGAGTACATTTTCATTGTACATTCTGTGGTGTTCTCACTACATGAATAAATGGAGCTTGTATGAAACGTACGTACTGCTATAACCTATTGAATTTTTGTTGCTTATCTTCAAATTTTATTCACCAAATCCCTTGATTGTGTCTTTGGTTTTTATCCTACTAAATTCTGGTGCCTCAAACATTTTAAGTACCACATTTAATCTTTTGATTAAATCTATATTATTATATATATATATATATATATATATATATACACACACCCACACGTGTGCATACATGTGCTTATGCATTAGGGAGGGCATCAGGCTGTAGAAACCATGCCAAAGCAGACAATCAAGTATGATGCTGTCCTTGCACTCATCAGATCCCCATCAAACAGTTCAACATGGAACATGGACTTATAATGGTGATGATGATGGTTTTATATACTTGTATGTGTGTGTGTGTGTGTGTGTGTGTGTGTGTGTGTGTAAGAGAGAGAGAGAGAGTGAGTGTGAGTGAGTGTGAGTATGTTTTTGTGTGTATATACCCACACGTGTATATGAAAATGTGTGTCTACTTATCTATGTATGCTACAAGTATTGATACGTTTGTGTTAATGAGTTTAAAATCCACACATTTGTGATACTATAGAATTGCCTGTGGACAATTCTTAGAGCTGTTCTACTTTAATGTTGAAGGAAACAAGACTGAAATGAATGTGATCTTCCTTCTGTCATCCCACTCTCCATCCTATCTCTTAATGTTGTGTTACATCAGTAATATTCAATAGCTGCAGGGAACAAGACTCTAATTGAAATGATGACTCATTTTCCCAATATTAATCACAGTGATTTACTTTTTATTTGTGTACATGTGTATATATACATATGAGTGTCTCCCAATCTATCAGTCATTCTATCAATCTGTATATCTATCTCTGCAAATATAAATATATATATATATATATATATATATATATATATATATATATATATATATAGATATAGATTGATAGATAGGTAGATAGATAGATAGATATACACACAACTAATGCATGTTTTTAATGCTTCCCTGTATTGGACATATAGACAATATATGTGTATAGGAATACATATATAGTTATTTATATATATATATACATATATACACACACACACACACACCTGCACATACATACATGAACATATATATGTATGTGTGCACATAAAAAAATGAATATACAAAAATACCTTTGCATATAAATATTTATGCATATACACAGATGCATGTATACATATGCACATACACATAGACTGAGTACTATTTTGCAATATATACTAACATGTAACTCATTGTTCATGTATGTATATATATATATATACTGACACTGTTTGATATGAGTTATCAGAGAAACAGGATAGCTAGGACAAGGCAGTGATTAAACCTAACCACAACATAAACCTGTGATGACATGTGCAAACCAGCAAGGGAACATCTACGTGCTTGAATAGCTAGAAATTGCAGTCAAATCTCTTTCAAATTACACCCTACCATTTTTTTTTTAAATGGGAGTATGCATCAGACAACATAATTATAGATAAACTGTGCTTGAAAACGTATGGTATAGTCACATGTTGAATATCCTTGATCATAGGCATTTTTTGATTAGGGCTGTTGACCTTAGAGTCAAGAACACTAATTCCAGGTGGCTACAAACTAGTTCAACCTTAGAAATAACTTTCTGCACAAGATCGAACTGGATTCTTCTAAGAATGACTCTTCTTATATTCAGTTATGGAGAGGCAGACTCATAAAAATGTTGAGCTAATGAAGTACCTCCATGTTTGTTTGCACCATAAAAGCGAAGGAGGATGAGTCAGCTATTTTCTCTTGGGAATCAATCTAATAAAGCTGTTCTTATGATTTATGATATCACACTCTTTGCTCCTTACATGTATGATACAGAAACCATGAAGTGTTCATTATTGTAACGATCATGCAATATCAATGACATAACACACAGGAAAGCTGCCAAAAATACATGGAAAATGGTTATAGAGAATACACAGAATCCAGGTAAAAATGAAAGATCATCCCTGGTAGCTTCTCCAATAGCAATTGCAGTGATTATATTAACATAAAGACATACTTTGCTGTACTATTTGTGTTTGATAAGTTTTCCACTATCCTCCTTTTCATTACCTGCTTAGTCAGCGCCAAACCCTATCTTGCTTTCACTTTATCATTTCACATTTCATACATAATGTTCTATAAAATTTTCCTGACATCTTACATTGAGTATGTTAGATACTGGCGTTATTCCTTTATCATTTGAAGTCAGACCTGTTATCATAACTATTACAAATTATTTCATTTATTCTGCCAATCAATATGGAAATAACAGAAGATGAATATATGCTCAGAATCCAGACCTTTATTTTGACACAGAAAATTTTAAGGTCCTTTTCACAAACTTACAGATAATTCTTACATTGATGTAAATGCCTGTCAAATTGATAGTAACTTCAAGGAAGACATGTTAGGAAATTCAGCACTTCATAAAGAAATGCTGTGAAAATATATACAAATTCCAGCTTGTTTCCAATGTGGTTATGTTTACAAGATTGACACTATAAAAGATATGAGCAGAATGTGAGATGGTGTAGTAAAAGACATCAATTAAATGTGAGTATCAGTTTAATGTATGTGTTGTACTACTAAAACTGCAAAGTGTAATCAAACTAAGCATACACTCCAGAAAATCTCTAACTGATTTCAGTCAAAATTGCAATTTTTATGTCATTGTTTCAAAGTTTAAGCAAAAGGCTAGCAATTTTTAAAAGAGGTGTTAATTACATTGATCAAATGATACTTATTTTATGAACCCTGGTAAGATGAAAGGTAAATCTGAACCCAGAATGAAGAGAGTTGGAAGAAATGTTGCTTAACATTTTGTCTGGCTTGCTAACAATTCTACCAGATCACTGCCTCAATTGAACCATGTGGATGGGAAGCAAGCTTCTTGCCAAACAGCTGTACCTGCACTTTTGAGTATAAATATTTTTTATTTAATTAGTGACATTAAGAGATGACATTGATTATGAGACATACACATACATACATAATAGGGTTCTTCCAGAGGATCCCTGAAGTAACTCTACTTGACACAATGTGTAGCTCAAAGTCTCTCTAGGTCAATCCATACTATTCTACATTGAGAGATCACAACTGCAGTATTACTGACATTTAAGTAGAAAAGAATAACAAGATGGATTCTTCTGGCCAAGCCAACTGGTAAGATTGAGATAATTGGATAATATACATAGTTTTAATTGGTTATGCTTGGGAATCCAGTCAGGTTGTCTAATGACAAATGCTTCTGATAAGACCCTATGAAGGAGGTAATTGCGGACTCTTCTCCTACGAGCAGAGAAGATGGATGATGGATGTGAGTGTGTGTGTGTGTGTCTGTGTATCTATGTCTGTGTATGAAGAAATACAGACAAATGCTGCCAAGCTTGAGGGATGTATTTATATGAAACTTGTGCATACAATTCATATGATATGAACAAGTCATATCTTTACAATATACACACATTTATACAATGGTTTGTTGAGTAACAATATAAAAATTGAACATCAATTATACTGCATAGGACATAGACAATATAATTAATGTTCTAACATTTAATAATACATCATTAAACACTCACAAAGTAATGCAGTTATCACATCCAAGATATTCCTTAAAATGAAACTACACAACAGAAATATTCTCTATTTTCTACAAACACTATAAAACACAGAACAACCATGTTTTTTTCTTTTTTTTTTTTTCAGATAATTTCTTAAACCTAAACAACTTCAATTTCTGTGATAATATCCTATTTCTCATTTCTGCCTCCTTCTATGGTGCAATGTGCTTAAAACCCTTAAACTTGCATGCACTAGTTTTACAAAAGACAGCATCTAGTGTATGAAAGGATGAAATTGAATAGAAAGAAAATTCGAGGTAAGAAGTATCAACAGAACAGAAGTTGAATACAGCTGTTGAGGAATAAAAGTAATACACACATACACATACACACATGCAGGAAAATATTTTAAAAAGTCCTCCTTTTTTCATTGACAGATTATCATTTTCTAAACCTGAGATAATATAGTCTCAATACTTTGTACAACTATACAGTGTTCTGAAATCATTCTTAGAATAGTAAAAGAGCAGCAGCAGTATTATATATTGTTGTTTTATTTACATTCAACATCATCAACATAAAAAAGTAAAATATATTTTCCTGCTGAATGAAAAAATATATATATTTTCAAAATGATCTTCCTTCTCTAGTGCATTATAAAAATATTAAAAATTTGTTGAGTTATAGAAAATTGCCTAGCAGATTAGGTAACTATTTTATTGGCATTTTAATAAATTTTAAAGAATTGTCTAGAAGTTTTTTTTTTAAATAAAAAAAGTGAGAGGGAAACAACTACATTTGCTCTTTCATATTACTAAAGAACCAAAATCTCTTTTCACATCAACCATCCAAAATTGTTATTTCAGAGAAAATGTGTTAGTTTTTAATAGATGTACACACATCCAAGTACATACACACACACACACACACACACACACACACACACACACACGCACACACACACAAGTGTGTTTGTATGTATATATATACATACACTCACACATGCATGTACACACACATGCACACACACATCAAAATTGCATACATACATTATTTTTCTAACCATGTGATTTGTTATTATATTACAATAGTGAAATATTCCTTTTGTAAATAAGAGACTTCTATTTTCTGATTCTATTGAAAACACATTTTATGTAAATTGTTTTTGTAGGTAAATGTGATTAGCTTCTAATTAATTGTGTGCTGCATTCACTGAGATCTCTCAGTTACTTTTAATTATTTCCTTGCTGATAGGATCAGTCGATATAGGGAAATGTTCAGCTAATACAATTTTCTGTTCAATAGTAATTTGAGAATCAATACAAAGTACAATGAAAATGTTCAAAGTCTTCATGCTACTAACATTGCACAAACACACACAAAAACACACACACAGGCACACACATGCACAAGCTAAAAGCCTAGTAGTTTGGCTACCAAGCTAACATATATACAAGTTCAACAGATGATGTGAACTGGTTGAGGGGATGTTGTAATCAAAAGATATTTAGTTGATCAGACTTAAGAGGCTGAAAATTAGGATTTCATTACGGCAGAAATATTTAATGGCATTTATATATATAGACAGATAGATGGAAATAAAGGAGAGACATAGTAATACCTTTAACATCTCAAAAGAAGAAACATTATCACTTGTTGTGGTTGTTTAATCTTTACTGTGCTGACCTATGACATGTTGGTAATTAAACTACTAGAAGTAACCCGCATATACATAGCCCCAGGTATATTATGCCCCAAAAGATTATCACCTTCCAGTGATTAGTGATAACGGTCAAAAATTACTTTAACTTTCTAGCATTTAAATTGATCATATCTGGTTAAAATATTCTACTTGCATTATGTTCAAACTGGCCAGATCAAGCCTTTCACACCTACCCTGCAAAGTTATTTTTAGAAATGTAACAATCACATCAAAATCTCAAAACTAGAAGATAATGCATAATTCAAAACAATGTGATTAAATAAGCATTATATTTGACAGAGTAATCTGAATGCTAAAGGGTTAACCCTTTTGCTACCATTTTCCTGTGAAATATATTGCTTTTACTTCAATCAAAGCATAGCTGTGTGATTAAGAAGCACACATTGCAACCACGTAGTTTTTGGTTCAGTCCCACTTCATGCCACCTTGGGCCTTCTGCAATAGCCCCTAACCAACCAAAACATTGTGAATGAATTTGGTGGATAGAAACATGGAAGCTGAAAGAAGCCCATATTATAAATACACACACACACACATATATATATATACACACACACACACACACACATATACATACACACACACACATACACACACACACCCACACCCACACACACACACACACACACACCCACATATATATATATATATATATATGACAGGCTTCATTCAGTTTCTATCTACCAAATCTACTCACAAGGCTTTGGTTGGCCCAAGGCTATAGCCAAAGATACTTGCCCAATGTGCCACACAATAGGACTGTATCCAAAGCTATGTGACTGAAAATTGAGCTTTGTACTGATGGAACAACACAATTTTTTTTCCTTGGACTACTGCATCTTCTTATACTGACAAATGTACAATCTTGAATATTTTTTGAAGATTTCTTATATAAAGTTGGAAGAGTCAATTACATGAATGGAATTTATTTTATCAACCCCTAGCAGGATTAAGGGAAACTTGATCTCAGATTTGTACTCAAAGCATACAACTAAATACCTCAAGGCACTTATTTTTGGACACTATAACAATCTTGTTAATACACATTCACTTCATGATCCTTTCATCACTACTTCAAGAAAAATAGTGAGAACTAAACTTTGCTAATGAGATCAGAATAAGATAGAGACATAGCAGTTGTGTCCCATACTATCAAAAATAAAATATAAACAATAGTATTAGTACATTAATACAGTATTGTTCATTGCTAACTTATATTGCTATTTAACCTGCTAGATATCAGACACAAACCAACCTCAAATTATATCCAACCATATGAAATAAAGGATACACAAGTTAATCTGATCCTACACATGTAGACTTATAGCATTAGTCACTAATTCATTTTAATGATCTCCCTCACCGCAGAATTATTTTGAGCTCACCTTGTACTCCTCCCTACATTAACACTAACTTGCAAAATCAAGAAAACAATTATTATTATTGTCCATGAATATTTTGTGTTTTGTATTATTTTTCTTTTGCCATAACCTCTTCATTTTTTCCCCCCATTTTTTTTTTTTTTTTTAAGAGAAAGCAAGCATCTGACAAATTCCTTCCGTCTTTCATGAGAAATGCATTAAACTTTGTCGTGTTCTTTTCTGAAAAGCTTTCTAACAACACAATATTATGAAGTAGAGTTTTAGAAAACCTGAGCAAACATGGATAAATCACAAAGACCACATACAAAACACGGAAAATGCTTGCAGCTACTGGAAGCTAAAAATTTGTTAAAATTATTTATATCTTCCTTCAAGCAAAAATAATAATAAAAAAAAAGTTGAACAATCTCAAAATATTCAGTCTCAAGTGATTGCAGAAACATTTTCAGAGTTTCAAGACTGCATCTTTTATCAGCTGTGCTGTGTGACACCATGTTTTTGTGAAGATGAGATTAGTGCATACTAACAAGAAAATATCATCTACTCAAATCTTTTAGCCTAAGGTTAGTATTTTCTGACCACCTTAGAATTTTATGAATATAATAAACACACAGCTGAACATACACACACACACATATATACATAACCACCTATACATGCACACTCACAAACTGAAATACAGAGCCTAAATACTTTACCGTCTTTCTTCAAAAATGGAACAAATTATTTCTATTTTCCATAGTAACAAATGGTATCTTTAATTTGTTTTTCTTACATATTATCATATAAGGAAGCAGAAGATACTGAGCAAAACCTATGGGAGAGTTCTTGGATAAGAAGGATGAGCGGGGAGATAATGGGTATTCATTTGATTAACGGGAGGAAAGCAAAAGAATTTAAAGTAAGTGTATCATGGAACTCTGTAAAGAAGGAAGAGATCCACAAAATACACCAGCCAACACAATTAAATGCTGCAGTAGTGAATCATGTAAATTTTAAGTACAGAGACCCAGCATAAGTCACAAGAAATATACACACAAGTGTGATGAAGTAGCATAGATGAAGCTAGCATCAGCATATTTAGCTGGGGAGTCAGAAAAGAATAATGTTCAAGAAGCTCCATATTATTGCATACACATATGTTATTTGAACATATGTGTTAGTGCATGTATAAATGTGTGTATATGCATGTGTTTTTATGTATATGTGTGTATATAGAGGCACACATTTATGTGTGTCTTTGTAACTGTATGTATGCGGTGGGTAGGTGTGTGTGTGTGTGTGTGTGTGTGTACACAAGAAATAAGAAAACAATCAATACCATTGTTATTTTAAAACTTTGACAACTGTTTCTATGAGAATTATGAATGCATACAACTACCTAATCATCTACTGCAAGTTACAGAGCATCATCATCATCGTTTAACGTCCGCTTTCCATGCTAGCATGGGTTGGACGATTTGACTGAGGACTGGTGAAACCGGATGGCAACACCAGGCTCCAGTCTGATTTGGCAGAGTTTCTACAGCTGGATGCCCTTCCTAACGCCAACCACTCAGAGAGTGTAGTGGGTGCTTTTACGTGTCACCCGCACGAAAACGGCCACGCTCGAAATGGTGTCTTTTATGTGCCACCCGCACAAGCCAGTCCAGGGGCACTGGCAACGATCTCGCTCGAAAATCCTACAGGAGCCAGTCAGGCGGTACTGGCAACGGCCACGCTCAAAATGGTGCATCTCATGTGCCACCCGCACAAGAACCAGTCCAGGGGCACTGGCAACGATCTTACTTGGCTTGCCGGGTCTTCTCACGCACAGCCCATTTCCAAAGGTCTCGGTCCGTAGTCATCGCCTCGGTGAGGCCCAATGTACGAAGGTCTTGCCTCACCACCTCAGCCCAGGTCTTCCTGGGCCTACCTCTTCCACGGGTTCCCTCAACTGTTAGGGTGTGGCACTTTTTCACGCAGCTATCCTCCTCCATTCTCACCACATGTCCATACCAGCGCAATCGTCTCTCTTGCACACCACAACTGATGCTTCTAATGTTCAGCTTTTCTCTCAAGATACTTACACTCTGACGGGTATTCACATTGACATTACACATCCAACGGAGCATACTGGCTTCATTCCTTGCGAGCTTACGTATGTCCTCAGCAGTTACAGCCCATGTTTCACTGCCATGTAGCATGGTTGTTCGTACGCATGCGTCATACAGTCTGCCTTTTACTCTGAGTGAGAGTCCCTTTGTCGCCAGCAGGGGTAAGAGCTCTCTAAACTTTGCCCAGGCTATTCTTATTCTAGCAGCTACACTTTCAGCGCACCCACCCCCACTACTAACTTGGTCGCCCAGATAGCGGAAGCTATCGACTACCTCTAGTTTTTCACCCTGGAATGAGATAGAAGTTGTTTCCTGTTTGTTTGCAGTCTTTATTGCACCTGAACATCTGCCACAAACAAAAACTAACTTGCTAGTTAACCTGCCTTTGATGTTGCTGCACCTCTTATGTGTCCATAGCTTGCACCGGGTACATCTTATAGAGTTACTACCTACTCCTTTTCTACATACTGAGCAGGGCCATCTACCTGAAGGGGTTTGTGTTTTATCTACCTTCCTACTTATTAGGATTTTGGTTTTAGCTAGGTTGACTCTAAGGCCCTTCAATTCTAGACCTTGCTTCCACACCTGAAACTTCTCCTCTAGTTCTGATAGTGACTCCGCAATTAGGGCAAGGTCATCAGCATAGAGGAGCTCCCAGGGGCAACCTGTCTTGAACTCCTCTGTGATTGCCTGGAGGACTATGGTAAATAATAGGGGGCTGAGGACGGAACCTTGGTGGACCCCTACCTCTACCCGGAATTCATTGCTGTACTCATTTCCAACCCTCACCTTACTGGCCGCATCTCTGTACATGGCTCGCACAGCTCTCAGTAGCCATTCTTCTATCCCAAGTTTCCTCATTGACCACCAGATAAGGGATCGGGGGACCCTGTCAAAGGCTTTCTCCATGTCAACGAAAGCCAGGTACAGAGGTTTATCCTTGGCTAGGTATTTCTCTTGCAACTGTCTCACTAGAAATAAGGCATCAGTAGTGCTTTTACCTGGCACGAACCCAAACTGCATCTCATCTAAATTGATTCGCTCCCTAATTAGTTGGGCTATGACCCTCTCTGTAACTTTCATAACCTGATCTAACATAATTAATAATAATAACCCTTTCTACTGTGGGCACAAGGCTTGAAATTTGTGAGGAGAGTTAAGTTGGTCACATCAACTCCAATACATGAGTGGTCCTTAATTTATCGACCCAAACGGATGAAAGGCAAAGTCAACCACAGCGGAATTTGAACTTATATCATAAAGACGGACAAACTGTTGCTAAGCATTTTGCCTGGCATGCTAACAATTCTGATAATCAATAATTATTATTATATCATAATAATTACTAATAATCAACTATTATTTTTATAATCGCATAATATGAATAATAATGTGAAAGCTATCTCATTGTGATACATGTACACATATATCTATTATATCTATGTTTGTGCATGTACATGTGTATATGACAGATTGCAACCTGATGTTAGTAACATATAATCTAGTACAACCTGATAGATGTGTATCAACAACTAAACTGGCACTCCAGCCAGGCTAGCCCAGTGACTGGGGTTTCTTGAAATGCAGCAGGACAATAAGATCATGTCAAAAAGGCAGGAGCACCAAATATTGGTCCCTGACTACCTACAGGGACAGAAGTATTTGAGGTGGTGAAAGAGTGTACAGTACGATCACTACGGGAGAAATTAGTCCCTAGTTTTGGTCACATCCCTATAGAAGAGAAATAGAAAGGGCTTCTTAGTTGTGGTTAGGGCAACTTTTCTTTGTTGTCCCACAGCTTTGGAGGTGTGTTCATTGATGATTTGTTGATAGGAGCAGTGACAACACCACCACTTGTAACTCACAACCTTCTGTAGACTACAAATGGAAACACCCAGAAACACATGCTGGTGCTCTCTATCTCTCTCTCTCTCTCTCTCTCATATACACACACTTTTTTCATCTTCCATATTCCAGAGTCACTCACAAGGCTTTGGCTATTACAGGACCACAGCAATGACACACACACACACATTTTCTAACTTTTCCATATATTCCTAAATATTGCATCTTCAAGATTCAGTATAGGACAAATTCTGTATTTATGCTTTTTATTGAGGCAGAAACCCATATCCATAGCCGTCCTCTTGTCTCTAGAAAATCAGACTCCCATTTCGTTAATGGCATATCAGTTGCAGAGCATTCTTGATTCTTGATATATTTCTCATTTGATGTTGATTGTAGTTACTGCAAGGCATTGGTTTATCCTTCTCTCAAAAGGAAGATGATTACAAGAAATCAAGAATTTATTTTGTGTGCTATTTGATATACCTCTAGACATCTTTATTCTTTAAAACCATATACACTCCACAGGATACTCTGAGTTTTTCTTCACTTGCTTTCATTTTCATACACATATTGTTTAAATCTACATGTGTGTGTGTGTGTGTGTGTGAGTGTGTGTGTGTGTACTTTTTAATTTTGAGTTAAATACTGTACAGTTGTTTGTAAATACATTAACAAATTTTAAAAGTTTGAGAATATTTTTGCTTCAAGCCAATTTTCCATTTATCCTAAAAAAAAAAAAATACTAAAATGATTGACCTGACCTAATTTAATGAAGATCACTCATAAAATCATGATAAACAGATGCAAAAAAAATGATATAGATAAATAATAAAAATTTGGAAGTCTACAAATTGTTTGTGTATCTATCGAAAAAGGGGAGAAAAAAAGGAGGAAACAAGGAAAGTTTTTAAATTTTTACTGATGAGAAGGCCTCATTAGCTGATAAAATAAGAAAACTTATCAAAATAATGTTGTTTATGGTGTAGAAATTTAGCATGAAAATGATTTTTAATAGTTCCAGTCCCCAGCTTTCTCTAGACCTACCATACATGCGCACATATACATATTCATATAGACTGATATTCTTATTTTATTAAACTACATACTCTTTTAAAAAGTGTGTTTACAACTTTATGGCTAGAAATGTTCAGGCAATTTCAAGATCATAAACATTTGTTCAAATAACTTTCAAATTTAATCTTCCCTGTACCTGTAAACAGGGCCAGTTTTAAGCCAGTTAAATTTGCTCAAATTGAGCCTTGCACTGCATGAGCAGTATTTAATAGTATATTATTGTAGCTAATGATGGAGCCTCTAATCATCAATGCTTTTGGCCTGGCACTGGTGTACTACATGAAACATAAAGCATCAACTTCAGCTTTTATAGAGTAGAGGGTCCCACTGACAATTCCCTAATTGGGCCCCATGCTTCCTAGCACTGGCCCAACTTGTAGAGTGGTCAAGATTACTGACTGAGTGTGGTACTGCACTTAACTGACCTCTCATATTTTTCTTTGCCTGATTAGCTGAGGTATTCAACACCATTCAGCCACCATAAATTCTTCATATCCTTTGGAATGCAGCACAATTAAACTGCAAAAAGGTCAATTTTCAGCAAATTAGAAAAATGCCTCACCATATTTATTCCAGCTCTTTACAGTCTGAGCTTAAATTCCTGAGCACAATTTCAGCAAAGTTGTTCTCAGGGATACCTAAAGGTACCAGTCAAGTACCTGGGTCAATATAATTGACTAAATCTTCCTCTCCACAATAAAATACTGACTTCGTGCCAAAATCAGAAACCATTATCATCGTCATCATTTTCTAATATTCATCAAGAAGACTTCCAAAGCATAAAAGTCTTTTACTGCAAATAGTTTCCTTTTTGTAGTAGTATCATCTTTATTATAGTTCACATAAAGAAAGAAAACAAAAACATTTTATGAGGATTCTAGTGGAATTATTAGATGAGATAGCGATTCTACCGTTTATACTAAATATATTATCTTGTGGAGAATAAGATGGAATGCTTGTATTGCCTTACACTGCTTACATCAATATCAACTCGTGTGCATGTGTGTGTGTGTGTGTTCTTTTCTTGACATCTGCAATTCTTGTTTTAGATTCAGTCTCACAACATGGCACTTTGAGCAAGTATCTACTACTATAGCTGAAACTATCAAAGCTTTGGAGGTGGATGTGGTAGACAAAAACTGAAAGGAACTTGTGTGAGGATGTATGCGTGAGAGATTTGGTATTTTTTTCATGTCTCCCACTTGTATTTAACTCATATGTTTTAAACAATGGCTTTGCTTACAGTAACATTGCTTTGCAGTGTACTCTGGAAGACTGTCCAGGTTGTTCATTGTTCAATATACTGAGAGATTACTACCCCACTTGGAAACAGTTGGGTTTAGCAGCAGAAAGGGCATCCAGCTGCAGAAAACTGCCCCAATATACTCTCATCTGAACTATGCAAATATTGCTTCAAATTTTGGCACAAGGCCAACAAGTTTGGGGAAAGGGGGCAGGTCGATTATATTGACTCCAGTACTCAACTGGCACTTCTTTTATTGACTCTAAAAGGATGAAATGCAAAGTCAACCTCAGCAGAATTTGAACTCAAAATGTAAAGACAGGCAAAATGCTGCTAAGCATTGTGCCTGGCATGCTAATGTTTCTTCCAGTTTGCCACACCTTGAACTATGCAAATATGGAGAAGTAGATGATAAAGATATGTATTTGTTTACAGGGCTATCAGTTATCATGTTAGTGGTATGCATGGTAGTTTTAGTTTAGGCCTCATCTGTCCTGAGTGAACAGAGCTATGATGGAATGCATTCCAGTTGTTACCATCTCATCATTTTCCAATAATTTCTTTCCTAAGACGGTGGGGCATGACTGGAGGGATATTTGAGGACAAAATGGCCATTGCTACTATCATCTGAGACAACTGTTTCATTAAGACACAGAACTTTAGAACTGCTACCATTATTTTAAGCGTGATGAATGATAGATCTGGAGAGATTGTAGAGAGGAGCAGGAATGAAGTAACAAAGATGTGTGTTGTGTACAAGATGTTAGATGGAAGAGATCTTCAGTCAGACTCCATACAGGCTACAATCTCGTATACAGATTCTTCTGTGTAACAGAGCTGGTGCATTGAAATAGCCATATTGTTGGCAGCGAAATTGTGGTAATCAAGTATGTGATAATTAAGTATAAATTTAGTCATAAGCAACATAATGTAGATCTCAGCACATACACCAGCTAGGATTGGCAAATGATCAAACAAAACCACTTCCATATGGACCTCTGGCAGATTAATTAATAACCCACAACAGTAATGTTGTTATGTCTGATGAATTTAAGGAACATGTTAGGCAACACTAGAAAGAGCGTTGCAATGTTATGGCACACAGGATAGCAAGGGATATGATTCTTGAAGTTCTGTGATGTAAGTGACGAAACAACTTGCAACATTAGCTTAAAAAAACTGGACAACCATTTGGTCTCCTACCTCTAAGACAAACATGCAGGCCGAACACAGTTCACCAGAAAATGGAATGTATGGGTGTGATCATGAGGCTTTTCCTTAATGAATAATGTACTAATCAAAATATTACCAGTGATTGATGACATCAGAATACGATGGATACAGACACATAAGATAATCTGGTGGGAAGAAAGGATGGAAGAAGAAAACTCCCCCAAATGTCCATAGATTCCAAGAAATAGAAGATGATGCTGAGCAAGAGGCGGCAGAGACCTAACATGGAAAACGTTATGAAGAGTTTCTGTCAGCCAAATCTACTCACATGGCTTTGGTCATCCCAGGGCTGCTAAAGTATTTAAAAGACACTTGCCCAAAGTGCCACCACACAGTGAGACCAAAACTGAAAATATGTGGCTGAGAAGTGAATGCACACAATTCATAATCACACAGTTCTTTGTAGAAATCAAATACTTTCACATACATAAATATTCCTATGTATACATCTATATACATCCAACACAAATTTCAATATATATACACATTAAACACATACGCACATAACTTCAGTCTATTTGAATACATACATGCATTTATTAATACTCGCACATATTCAACATGTGTGGGTGGTGGATGTATGGGTGTGGGTGTTAAATACCTGTATACATGAATTAGAGTTGCCTTATTTTTCATATTATTTATCAAAATGCTTCAAGGATAGTTTTTGAAGACAAGTATTTCTGAATCTACATTATCTTCTATGTAACATTCTTCAAAGATATTGCCATTGGAAAGTTTTCCTTAGTTTTTGAGATGATAGTTGTGAGAGGTCTACAACAACAAAATGATATAGCAACTTGGAAGAATGGCTATTCTATAAAGCTGCTATTTCCATGCCAATTTTATCATTACAATGTTAAGCAGCAGTAGCAGTAAGATAGATTCAAAATATTATATCAGTATTTATCCTATATAAATAAAAATCTAAAAGACATATTCTAATGGATAATTTTGGATAGAATTTCAGATATTGAAATTAAATAAATACTATCAAAGTTTTAAAAACAAACCTAAATAATGAAAATGGGAAAAGCTGTTTTTATCTGCTACTGTAAATGAAATTCACCACCTTCCTCTTATAATATTTTCATTTATTTTTGATATTTTTTCAAAAATAAGCTACATAATTTGATAGATCGGACTTAATAAGACAGATAATAAAATCTCATAAAAATGCATATTGATTATTTTTTGATATTGGTGTTTCATTCTGAAAACCTGCATAGAGATTTCAATATCAGAAAAAAGATTATATTTTAAGAGCGTAGAGAATACTAACAATAGAACAGATGTCAGCAATGGACTGATTAGAAGAATGAATGAATGTTTTATAGAAGATTTAGGTTGTGAAAATATCTGACTTATTATAACATATGAGTTTGGTGTCTTAACATTTCCAGAGTAAAACGTCTAGGAATATAATACTTTGTTTTTAGTCTAATAAGCTACAAAATAGTTATCACACCTGAAGCAGTTATCTGTAGGTATCTATCTGCCAAATTTCTCTGAAACAGATAACAAAGCCCCAAATCAATCATTGATAAACTGCAACCCATGGGACTTTCTGAATGGCAGGCCTAATGAAAAATAACCTTGAATTGTTTTAGCATTGCAGCCCACCTAGAGATGAACCACTTCTCTTGTAGTCTGTCTCTCAAGAACAGTTGCCCATACCTGTTCTAGATGCATTTTTTACTTTGCCTTCTCTTTCTTTCTTACTCATGTTAGCGATTCATCATTGACAAATCAACATGGGAACCCTTATCCTCAACCTGCTAGAAATAGCACCCCTATTTCACTCAAATCAAACCGTGTGGTCTTACAGAAAGAAAGTTACACTGGACAATATAGTCTTCAATACAAGATATATATATATATATATATATATATATATATATATATATACACATAAAAAATATATTAAAAAATTGTATTAAAAAATATATAAAATTATATAAAAACATGTGGAAAGATAGGGTTGCCCTCACTACAGTGTTTTTGATTAGAGTTCTATTTAATCAAGGCAGCCTAAGAGTTGAACATCAGCATCAACAACAACATATGATGTTAAGTACAACTGATAATTATTACCCTTGATTGAGCAGACATATAATATGATCAGAAGAGATATTCCAGCTGTGATTTTCTAGTCTTTTTGTTTATCAAGGGCAATATTGTATGGTCTGTCTTCTGTATCTGAGTAATTTGAAGTCTCAACACTTGAAAGGTTATCTAGCTAAAATGAGATTGCAAAGAAATTAGGTGTCTGCAGGCAAAAATTTAGTCCATTCAATTATCCATCTTCCCTGCTCAATATTCCAAGGTGTGTCATGGGGAGAGAGCCCTCAGGTACCTCATACATGGAGTCATGTCAGAAGCAAACGTCATTAGACTCTCCAGTTAGATTTACAAGTGTGACCAGTTCAGATTATGGATATTATCCAACCATCTCGTTCTGGTCAATCCCTAGGTCTCCTCCCAGTTGGCTCAGCCTGAAGAACCCATCACTGGAATTGTGGCCTCTCAATACAGAGTAGTAACAGCTCGACCAGGAGAGACTCCCTGATCTCTGAACTACACACCCTTTCAAGTAATGTAACTCCAGAGAACCTTCGAAGAAATTCTGTTTCAGCTACTTGTATTAGCAATTATACTCTTTAGGAAAGTTTGTAAATTTGCTTTAGTTCAAATATCTATTAACTTTAAGTAAATCTCCTGATCCAAAATAATTATCCACTATCATTTTTAATAATTTGAAAACTGCATTAGATTATAATATTCTTTGTAATATAATCTTTTTATGCAGTATATGCAACTGCAACCATTTTTTGAGGAATGAGGGATGAAGTAGGTGAATACATTTTACCAGATTCTCAATGATGTCCACTTAAAAATCAAATCAAGACAAAATGATGCCTTAACCCTTTAGCATTTAGATTAATCTGTCAGATGTAATGCTTGTTTATTCACATTGTTTTGAATTAATCATGCCTCATCTCATAACATCCAGACATTAGCAATGTGATTGTTTATGTTTACAATGACATTGTAGAGGAGGTGTGAGAGGCCAAATTTGGCCAGTTTGAATATGAAATAGGGAGAATATTATGACCAGACAGGGCCAGTTTAAATGCTAAAGGATAAAGCACTCGCACCAAAAAACAAAAACAAAAAAACAAAAAATGGTTCCCTGTACTTAACCCTTCAATTACAGTGTATTGTTACATAACAAGTACTGAATGTGAAATTACATTAGAGAGGCTTTTGTTTTTAAGATTAACTCTAGATAGCAGTAAGCATAGTAAGTAATTATGCAAATTTTCAAAACTTTTCATAAAGCCTTGATACAGCTGGCACTATATATGTAAAAATATATATTAGTGACAGAGACAATATTAATACTGAGAGGAAATATTTAACCTCATTTAAATGTGAATGTTCTGTTAAAACAAACGTTACTGCAGTAGATACCATGAGAGAAATTCTCATATAGGCTTTTGGTGCAAAATGTACTCTTGTTTATATCACTAGCAGGGTATAAACCAAGAGTGCATTTTGCACTAAAAGCCTGTATGAGAGTTTCTCTCGTGGGATCTACCATAGTATAGTGTGTTCTAACAGAACATTCATGTTTAAATGGAGTTAAATAAGCTTGCACTATGTGAACTTCAATAAATCCAGCACTAAAAGAAATTCTGTGTTACTTTCTTTTCTTTGTGTCAAAGGAATGCTTAATTTGTTTAATGTATAAGCTTGGTCTGGCTCCATGGTTAAGCAAAAAATGACAAGAGTAAAGGTCTGACCAGCATCTTGTTAACTACACTATAACATTTTCTTACATTTTCAATTTTTTCCCTATATTCTTAATGGTTTAGTGAATCAAATTGATCCCTATATTTATTTTAAGTCTCACACTTAATCTACTCATCTCTTTTTACCCTCCCATTACATTCTGGAAATGTAAATAAACCAAATTGTAAGAGAGGAATACACGCACATACAGACATATGTAAGGCTTCAGTAAAGTTTCTGAGTATCAAATTCACAATTATTATAGTTCTTTTCCAAGGTGATGATTGAGACTGTTGTATAACCCCCAAGTCAAGCATAAATAAACAATCCTGTGATCAAAGAGATTCCAACTGTGACCACTCCATCTTTTATTCAGATCTAGTGCATTCAGGACTACATTATCCATTGTGACCCTTTCGTTTTGTTAAGATGTTAAGATGTGATTTAGACCACCATATTATATCGCTCATCAACATCCTAAATTGTTGATGTCATTCAGTTAAATCAAAGACAACTCTGATCAAAGGGATTTAATGATCAAAGACATATTAGCCAGTATATTTCCAGTATTTGTATCTCTAACGTTACATTATCCAATATAGTCCTTCCACTTTTTAAGACAGTAAAGTGTAAATTGAGGGTAATTAGCTGCAGTTTCTAACATGTCCAGCAGCCACATTCAAGCTCTCTTTTTATTTGGCTTGTGCGTGATGACTTATCTCAAGTTGGTGGTTTGACTGAAGCAATAAGCCGATAAACCAATAAAAATATTGGCTAATGATGAAAGTAGCAAAACATGATTATGATGATGGAGATAGATTAGATCTCAGAGAAATTTAGGCCTGGGAGTGGGGAAGAAGAGGTGTGAGAGAAACTGTTTGTGAGTGGCTGTTCTGTAGACTTATTCAATAAACAGCAGCACATAAAACAAATATTAAACTAATAATGATGCTAACAGTAATGTATAGTGAATAATTGATATTTTTGTGGGATTGACTAGCAGATAATTAGTATACTGAAAGGGTTAAGGAGAAAGCTTAACTATGTCAAATACTGGGGTCTTTGTGATAAAATTCCTGCATTTATAAAATGAAATTATAAACTACATATAAAGGATCATAAACAAAAAAGAAACAAATTTGGAATCTAATTTAATTAAAATGATGTTGGTTTTTCCATGGAAAAAGGAATTCATTCTAATTTAGTTTTACTAATTAAAGTTAAAAACGTGCTATAATTTTAGTTAGGACGATAATGATGATGATGATTATGATGATGATGAAGAACGATGATGGTGATTATGATGATGATGAAGAACGATGATGATGATGACGATGATGATGATGACAATGGTGGTGTCATGACATGGAACTCTAAGTAATTGTCGTTGTGCAAACATATATAGAAGGCACCAACAGTGATAATTACATTAAGGCAGAATATTTCAGTTAAGTTATTAAGTTTCCTTTCATTACTGTTGGAATTAACAAAAGCAAAAATTAAATAAAATGATGAAAAAAACCCACAACCAATCTGTAAAACAAAAGAGAAAATATCAGTTTTGTTATTAGAAAATAGCCCATTGACAAACATGGCCTTCTACTGATGAAAAGCAAAAGAGGGGAAAAAATATATGTTATTTTCACTCTCAACAAGAAATTAGATGAAAGTTTATTTTTGTTTATTTATTTATTTATATATTTGCTTTTTATATGTTTGAGGAAATGTACAAGACAATAGCTTGTTGTCACCACTGCTCTACATTACATGGATATGTATTATTTTTAATGAAATAAAGCATGTAGACTGTAGTTAATTTAGATGTGAAAGCATTTGGTAAGAAAGGAATGTTTTTTGGAGTTTTTTTTTAATACAAACTTTAGACAATATACAATTCGAAATCAAAGAGCATTTTGCTTTTAATTATCAAAACGGAAACATTAAAAGAAAAGTAATAAAAATTCTACCTTACATTTTTATTTGAACAATACAATTTATTTAGCACAGTTCATAATGTAATAATATATGTGTTATGTGCATACAAGTTATATGCATTTTAGCATAATGTAGACAGTGATACAGGAGGGGGGGACAAAATATATGGAATAAAGTTTACTTATTCAATTTAAATTAAAGCTTTATTCTATTTTCACTCCAGGGTTCATGTATCATGTTCGTTAGGTAAATCTCTCTCATTGTTACATTTTTAATAAAAAAAAAAGGTTTAATACTTAAATTAACAGTGAAGCTTATACACACACACACACATTATCAATAATCAATCTGCTAAGTGCCAATGCACAAAATTCTCAACTCTTGAGTACTCTGGTACTTCTGCCAATTAATAATAATAATAAATGTTAACAATATATATATATATATATATTTGAAAGTTTGAGTGAAACTTACTTGATACAGTTTTTAAGTATAAAAGGGATATTTAAAAAAAAATATTTTTTAAAAGAGTTATGAAATCTTTTATCAGAATGTCACTAACCTTTTTGGAAGAAGTTTTTTTCCTAGTGTGTGTGAGCGCTTTCAATTAATCTTTTCAAACACGCAAGTTCTTGGATTATGTTTATATATATATATATGTGTGTGTGTGTGTGTGTGTGCATATATATATATATATATATATATATATATATATATACATACAAAAGCAAATTAAAAATTAAAAGCAGCATTACTGATGTAAACATTATTGATCACAGATACTCATTGTATGTGCTTTGTTTGTTCACCATATTCACTGTGGTATGATACTTGAAAGTCATATACAGGCAAGACAACTCACCTTGGATTGAATTTAATTTAACACCTAGTATTATAAGGGAATTGTCCCCAAGCACTATACCACAGTAAATCTAGTGAGCAAGCAAAGCACAAACATTATGTCCGATTGATAGTATTTATAGAGAGATAAATAGATGTGCCATAATTATCAAATAGCACTTAAGACCAGCTCCACTTGGGAAGGAGAGAATGATCTCAAGAATCAAGATTTCTCCAAAATTGACATGCCATTGAGGAAAAGCACAGGGTTATTATCCGGAGATAAGAGGACAGTTGTGGACATGTGTTTCTGACTCAATACCTGTCATCAGCACAGCAGTTGTCTGACCGTATCTCTAGAAGACAAAAGATTTAGACTAATACAGAAAAAGAGTAGAAAATATTTATGGTCGAAGTAATTTGCATAATTTAAAACAAAAAATAAATTTAGAGAAATAACTTGAAGTGGCCAACAACATGTATTTGAATAACAGTGACAAATATAAGTGTGTGTGTGTGTATTATATATATATAATGACAAAAGCAACATAAAACCATAAAGGAAGAATTCACTTGTTACTGATTGTGACTGATGACACAGAGTAGCACATACATTGCTAGAAATAAGAGGTAAAAACCCTCTTAGCTGCAAAAAGACACAAGTCTATGTACTAACAGGGGAGCTAACTACCCTACAGCAAGTGAGATCATCATACCAGAATTTCAGTTTCACTTGAAATTAAAGCTCTTCAGTGATTACTACTCCATATATATATATAAGGTTTGCTGAGTTAGAGGTTGAAATAACCATCTAAGGGATAACAGTATCCATTATACTACCGGTAAATTACCTATGTTATTATCAAATATGATAAATATTTTTAGCATATCAATGGCAATATCACACGACATTTGAAGCAGAAACAGCTGTTAGATGGGATGCAGTCTATTTGTAATGAATTAATATGTAATAATTTATGTAAGTCAATTGTTGTTCATCAATATTACTCCATTTTTCTGTTTTCTTAAAATTTATATATATGTCTATTACACACAAGAGATGTAAATATAGAGGTATGTATTGTAAGCATTACTTTGGGTCATACCTAAAGAACTTACGCATCACTGCATTCATAAATTAAATAAATTAATTAAATTTACAAGACATATGAGACAGTTGTACAAGGTCTGTCATGTTTATGATACAACCACTGCATGAATAATAGTAAAAGAGGGACCAGCTTTACTGGACAATGCCGTTTCTAGTTCATTAACTTTAAGCAGCAACTGACTACCCTACTTCTTAAAGTCATTGTAAAATTGTATTTATAGCTGCTGTTCTTACACTTCTAACTAAATCTGATTGATTGATTTAAATACTAGACAGACTCTTGGCAGTTTGTTTGGTTACATAAATTACTGATGTGCCAGTAGTACTTATTTCTCACACTAAAGATTTCTTAGAATTATACCAAAAGATTTTAGCTGCATTTGTAAATTAACTGAGCATGTTTGCATGTGTGTGTGGGGGGGTGGGCACATGTATGGAGCATCAACAACAGTATTTTGTTTTAATGTTATGATTTTCTGAAACCTTTGGTTTTAAAGCCTTTCTGGACAACTGATTTTTGTGAACCAGGTGTGGTCACCTTATTCAATACACCTGAAATTAAAGAAATATTAACCATTTTTAGCATTTAAACCAGCTATAACTGGCCAAAATATTCTACCCATTTTATTCTCAAACTGACCAGATCTGGCCTCTCACATGTCCCTTATGATGTTAATGAAAAAGTAAACAATCACATCATCAAAATTTCAAAACTATGAGATAATGCATGATTAATTTAAAATGAAGTAAAAAAAAATAAGCATTACATCTGACAGAGTAAACTGAATGTTAAAGGATTAGAATTGCTTAAAAAATGAAATGAAATGAAATACAGGTACCTGTACATTAGTATAAATGGTACAAATTTATTAATGCTGTGCAGTACAAGGTAATGTGAAATAGGGCTGCCCAGTAAACTTGTCTGGCAGCTTCAGGAATTGGAAGTTCCTACTTGTAAATTCTAGACCATCAGAGTCCAGAAAGTCGATGTTGTGTCTATATATAGTATTATTGCCTTCAACTTCCAAAAGTTTGATGCTAAACCCTTTAGCATTCAGATTACTCTGTCAAATTTAAGGATTATTTATTCACACTGATTTGCACTAATCAAGCATTATCTTGTAAGCTTCAAGATTTTGTTGATGTGATTGTTTACTTCCAAAATGACCGTTGTAGAGTAGGTGTGAGAGACCAAATCTGTTTCATCCAAACATGTAGAATATGTTGGATGGATATGGCTGGTTTAATGCTAAAGTGTTAAAGTTCATCTAATATCCAGAATACTTCTGAGATCCACAATACTTTAAATTAAATTATAATAATCAAATTGATCAGCAACAGCAAATTAACAGACTTACTTTATTTTTATCAGATGCCAATTAATAGACTTGCCATTCTATTTCTCCATTTCAATGCATTAAACTTGTCATACAATAATTGAGCTTAATTATTATTTTTCTCAAATAAGATTGGTTGAATGAATCAGATAATTAATATATTATAGATGCCGTAATACTAACCATCTTCATTTAATCAAACCAGGATTATTAAACATGTAAGAAATATTTTCTTGTTTATAGTTTCTAATTTAGCTTTACACTACTTAAGTAAAAATATAGCAAATAATAGATTTTTTTAAAAAATGGTTGCATTTCTGGCATTACACCATAAAAAGCAAATTTTACATTATACAAGGGTTGGGTATCAAGAGAGAAATTTTAACTTGCGCATCAGTGTTGGTTATCCTTCAGATATGCAGTTAGATTTGTGGAAAATGATCTTCCAATTTAAATACATAAAATGGCCAGCTATTAAGTGAAACAAATTGATAGTTGCTTAGCGAATCATAAAGGATTCCATGAACAGAAAATATACAAAATTCACAGCTGACTTTATAATATAACATAGGGAGAAGGCTTGAAATTTGGGGGAGGTGGTTAGTTGATTACATTAATATGAGTACTTGACTGGTATTTTATTGAACTCAAATTGATGAAAGGTGAAGTTGACTTCAGCAGAATTTGAGCTCAAACTGTAAGAGTTGGTACAAATATTTCATGAAGCCCAATGTTCTAACAATTTTCCACCATTCTAAACCAGTCTAAACCATCCTGTATTATAGCAATTTCAAATTTTGGCACAAGGCCAGCAAGTTCATTGGGAAGCAGCTAGTCAATTACGCATGACCGGTACTTATTTATCAACCCCAAAAGGATGAACAGTAAAGTCAACCTTGGCAGAATTTGAACTCAGAACATAAGGATAGACAAAATGTCGCTAAGCATTTTGCCCAATGTGCCAGCTCACCACCTTACCTTATATAATAATGATTTCTGATTTAGGTACATGACCGGGAATTTTGAGGAAAAGGGAATTTGTCATTACCAACAATCTCAGTACTTGATTGGTACTTTATTTCATTGATCTTAGAAGGATGAATGAAGGAATAAATCTCGCCAAGATAAATTTTGCCTTTCATCCTTTTATGTGGTTAATAAAATAAAGTACCAGTTGAGCACTAGGGTTGTTGCAATCAGCTATCCCACTCCTATAAGATTGCTGATCTTGTGTCTTAATCAGAAATGATAATAGTAATTCTTCCAAATTTTGGTTGAAGACCAGCAATGTTATGGGGAGGGGCTAGTCAATTGCATTGAAACCAGTACTCAACAGCTACTTAACTTTATCAACTCTGAGAGGATGTAAGGCAAAGATGACCTTGGCAGAATTTGAACTCAGAACATAAAGAGAGACAAAAGGCCACTAAGCATTTTGCTCAATATGTTAACAAGTCTGCAAGCTCAACACCTTAATAAAAATAATAATGGTTTCAAATTTTGGCACAAATTCAGCAGGTTCGAGGAGGTACACTTGATTATCTCAACCCCAGTATTCAACTGGTAGTCATTTTATCGACCAAAACGGGATGGAAATTAAAGACAACTTCAGCAGAATTTGAACTCAGAATGTACAGGCAGATGAAATACAGCTAAGCATTCTGCCCAGCTCACCACCTTAATAAATAATAGGGAATACTGTGCATGAACTAAAAAGATAAACTAATTTTTTCATTTTTTTTTTACTACTTTCAAACAATTACTTTGTGACTAATGCTATTGGACACTGGCTTTATGGGTGTATCCAGAGATTGAGGAAGCTTTTAATGTCAGAAAGCCACATGGATATTAACTATCATCTAACAAGGCTGCACTTCAAAAAAAATTTTTTAAATGACAGTGAACCAAATATTTCATAAAAATATAATTATTCATAAAAACTCAAACAAGAACTTAAAAAGAAGGTGGAGTTTTGGAATAAGCACACCCCATCGCTATAATTTTTTTTTTTCAAAAATTTCTGTTTTAAATGCAATTGTAATTACTTCAAACAAGTAATTACAAGTTGAACAAGTAATTACAAGTATAGTTAACAAAACAAAATTAATAAAATAGATGTTTCTAAAATTTGAAATTCGATAAAAAGATAGGCTTTAAACTAAAATTAAAGCAACAAATGCAATACTCCAGTCTATTGATTTTCCCTTCCACATTATACTCTTTATAAGAAGGCATTAAGGCCACAGATTCTCTACAATAAGAATAGTCAATTGTGAGCCCCAGTTCTTAACTGTTATGTCATTTTGCATATGTAAGAAGGATGAAAGCATAGGGTCATCCTAAGAATTTCATCATAAATTCATGTAAAATGTGACGTGGCCGAGTGGTTAAGGAACTTACTTCCCAACCTTCATCTTGGGTTTCAGTCCCACTGTGTGGCACATTAGGCAGGTGTCTTTTACTGTAGCTCCAGGCTGACCAAAACTTTGTGAGTAGATTTGGAAGCTGGAAACTTGTATACATTTATTTGTGTATATGGGTGGAGTGTCACTAGCACTTGACAATTGGTGTGGATTTGCTTATACCCCTGCAACTTAGTGGTTCAGTAAAGAGGCCGATAGAATAAATACCAGGCTTAAAGAATAATAAAAAAAAAAAGTCCTGTGGTTGATTTGTTTGACTAAAACCTTTCAAAGTGGTGCATCAACATAGCCACAGTCAAATGACTGAAACAAGTAAACAATCAGCTTGGGTATTTTTCAATGCAGATTGAGTGTTATTAACCCAATTCCTGAAAACAGGTTAAAATAATAGTCACAGAAATATCAAAATAAATCACTGATTTAATGTGATTTAATGTTTTTTTTTATTTGTTGAATAAAATGTGATTTTTTTTATTCACATAGTGTAATGGCATTATATAAATTGTGTTGTCATTATGTACAAGTCATAATTGTCAGTTAATATATGACTGAAAATATTTGTTTAATTACTGTAACTATTATTTGTGGCATTTAAACGAATTGAAACATTTTTTATGTGAATTTTTTCCCTCAGCTAAAATTTGTATTTTTATCAGGAATTTTATTTTCGTTTATCTAATTCCCCTGTCCAATATTCTTTTGTTTTTTTTTTTACCTTTTTTATTTTGATATTCATGCCGATATTCAACAGTCCATTGCAAAGCATGTTTGTCTGTTTGACCTTGCCTATAAAAGAGAGTCGCTGCTATAATAGAAAAAGACCGAATATAAAACACAAGAACAAACAATCCCCCCCCCCGACTTACATAATTACCAGAGCGAATTAATAGTTATAGCAAGTGACTTTCCCAAATAGCATAATAAAGATTAAAACCGTAGGGAAAGTAAAAATGCACAAAGAAGAGAATAGAGATGATTAGAATAACAATAGTGAGCTGCAACAGCATCAATAATGATACTGCTGTTACTAATGACAATAGCATAATGGTAACAGTAGATTTAAGTGTGTCAAAAGTGGTCTTTATCACTGACATTTTATCACTCTGGTTGATGTTTTTCTAATTCCATTTGATTAAATGTTGGATTAGCCAGTATACTTAAGCCTCGTTCATTTAATGGCATATCCAATCCAAAGGTATTGCGAGCCATAACCACTACTAAAGGAGATACATATGTATTTGTAAATCAGTGGAAATTAACTAATCTGTCAACATCAGTTGACAAACAACAGGTAAACAAAGCTATAAGTGCATTTGCAGTAGAGATGGGGGTGGGGAGAAATTGTGGTGATAGATATAGGAGGAGGAGAATGTAGAGGGATTGAAAAGAGATGAGAAACAAAAGAAAGGGGAAAGAGAGAGAGAGAGAGAGAGAGAGAGAGAGGGAGAGGGGGAGACTAGAGAAAGAAGGGGGGGGGGGAGAAAATATAGAGTGAAAGAAAGCAGAAAAATAATGTAGTCCGAAGGAGGGAAGAAATGTAGTGAGGAGGAGAAATGTAAAATGAAAGAAAGGTGAAAGAGAATGTAGAGTGAGAGAGAGAGGGAGAAGGTTGAGTGAATGAGGAGTATGGAAATGTAGAGTGAGAGAGGAAGAAGGAAATCTAGAATGAGAGAAGAAGAAGGAAATGCAGAGCAAGAGAGAGGGGGAAAAGAATGGAAAACAAGAAACAGAGAGAGAGCAAGGGGTAGAAAATAAAGGAAATTCAAATAAAATTTTTCAGTTATTTAATCATATTAAACTTTAAAAGATAAAATAATAATAATAATAATAATAATAATAATAATAATAATAATAATAATAATAATAATAAAGCCAACGCTACAAACATTTTATTTCTAGAGTAGATTATTTTTCATTTTCTTGATTTTAATTAAACTATTTAATAAAATTAAAAGTACATTTTACTTGTCAGAAATTTTGTTTTCAAAAGCTAAGGGCTATTTGCTTTATCAGTCATTTTATAGTCTGAACAACCATTTTATCACTTATTTTATGTATTTATACATATTTATATATTTTTTTGTCAAATTGTGTCATATTTATTTACACTTTCCCCACATAATTTTTTTTATTCTTGCTATAGTTTTATCTTACGTCTTAAGTTTGTAAAACAAAATGACTAAATATATACGATCTGCAAAGAAAATAGATTTTACTTATTTATTTGGTTTAGCTGTAAAAGATGAAATGCTATTTAGTTTTGGTTAATTATGGAAGCTTTTACAGTTACTGTCAAAGAAGAAAAAAAAGCAAGAAGCTTTTAAAAATTATTACAGCAAAAGATACCATAAAACTCTTTGTTTATGGCTAGACATGACAAATACCTACATAAATATTTCAGTACTGTAATAGATGGACACTATATACAAACATGCATATATATATATGCCTGTATGTATGTGAATGAAACAGGTGCAAAACTGCTTTCAATGGAAGGAAATGGTCATGAGCATTAATGCCTATAACCTATCAAACAGCTCAGCACATACAACGGACGCTGTAACTACAGCAGAATTATTGATTAGCAGCTTCTTAATTGAAAATTACAGCTTTTTTTTATCATTATTATTTAAGCATACTTCCCCATCAGCTTATAAATATTTCTGTTTGTACTAATACGAGCCAAGGGAACCTTTGCATGATTGCTCAACTTGCTAGAAGTAGCAGCTAAATTTCCCTCAGATAGCAACATAAACTTGGTTGAAAACAAGAAGCCTTCAATAATGTAATCCAAGACAGGAGCAGACATGACTGTGCAGTAAGGAGTTTGCTTCACAACCATATAGTTTGGAGTTCAGTCCCACTGCATGGCACTCTGGGCAGGTACCTTCTACTCTAGCCTCAAGCCAATCAAACCTTTGTAAATGGATTTGGTAGACAGAAACTGAAGAAGTCTATCGTATATATGTATATGTATGATGTGTCACCACTCCTTGACAACCTCTGTTGGTTTGTTTATGCCCCCATAACTTCGTCACAAATTATTATTTTACACTACATATGAAATTCCT
Source organism: Octopus bimaculoides (assembly GCF_046866305.1). Taxonomy (NCBI): domain Eukaryota; kingdom Metazoa; phylum Mollusca; class Cephalopoda; order Octopoda; family Octopodidae; genus Octopus; species Octopus bimaculoides. The sequence continues at coordinate 66,832,883 of NC_142931.1, read as the reverse complement.
CCCCAATATCAAAAATATTCTATGGTTCAATGTTTTATGTCTACAAAATATAACATAAAACTTTAATTAACTCAGTTTACTTAATCTTAGTTGTCACATAGATAAAATGATGATCTATTTGAAATTAGGTGAATGTAGCATGCCATTTCTAAGCAGTCCTTTTTGTTTTTTACTGGAGGTTGGATATGCATACCTACCTACTTCATCAATTTAGCTTATTTTATAAACAATAAAGCACCATACTTCAGAATTTTTACAGACATTCAAGGATTCCAGCATGTAGTTTCTATATGGCCTGGTACTTCATCGGTTATGATGATGAGTATTCCACTTGATCCAATCAATGGAACAGCTTGCTCATGAAATTAACATGCAAGTGGCTGAGCACTCCACAGACCTTAACATAGTTCTCAGGAAGATTCAGCATGAAACAGAATGTGACAAGGCTTGCCTACTCGTTTCTGCCAGCTAAATGGAGTTATGGTATTTGGCTCATGATCATAAGGTTGTAAGTTCAACACCTGATGGTACATTGTGTCCTTGAGCAAGACACTTCATTTTCACCTTGCTCCAGCTGAAAAAAATAGGTTGTACTTGTAATTCAATGGGAGATTCAAGGAATCTCCCTGAGAACTACATTAAGAGTACACATGTCTGTGGAGTGCTCAGTCACTTGCACATTAATTTCAAAAGAAGGCTGTTCCATTGATCGTTGCAACTGGAACTCTTGAGGTAACCAATGGAATGCAAATTTTTCTAAATGGTCTGCTTCATTTTTGTACCTGGGGTCATTCTTTATGTACATATTTGAAAATTTGAAATACTGAATAAGAAATACACGGTGGGGGAATCCTGTCTAAACCATGTTATTATATAAATTGTTGTCATTGTGTACATTCATTTACTGTCAACTAATAAGCTACTTAAAATATTATTTAATTATTATTATTTGTGGTATTTAGATAAAATGTGACATCTCTTTCAAGAATTAAAAAAAAAAAAACCCATTTTTTTCCACAACTTTATTTATGTTTGCTCAATTATCAAGATAGGTTTTTTTTTATAGTCTATGGTGATATTTTGACAACTAAGAAGCATGATGTTAAATTATATTTTATAAAAATTACGCTTATCTTTTCTGCATTCATCATATGTATAAAGAAAAATCAGTCTAAAATGAAATAGCACAACAGCTGATTGGCAAATAAATTTAAAACCAATAAATTGGTATGAGAAATTAGTATATTAAATAGATGTTTCAAATGACATTTGCATAGTACATGGCATTTATCAGATTAGAAACATACGAAATACACATTAAATACTATCCAAATATGACTTTCTCATTTATTTAATAATTTTTATATTGGTTTCAAACTTTTGGTACAAGGCTGGCAATTTCAGAGGAGGGGGTAAGTCACTTGCATTGAACCCAGTGCTCAACTGGTACTTATCATATCGATCCTGAGAGGATCTCAGAAGAATTTGAACAAGTCGACCTCAAGAGAATTTGAACTCCAATAACCTTAAGATTTAAAGGTTAATGAGGGAAACAAGCTGGGAGAATCATTAGCAGGCTGGGCAAAATGTTTAGTGGCATTTCATCTTTCGGATTTGATGAAAGACAAAGTCAACCACAGCAGAATTTGAACTTGGAGTGTAAAGACAAACAAAATGCCAATAAACACTTTGCCTGGCATGCTAACGATTCTTTCAACTTGTTGTCCTCATTAACCTTTAAATAGTAAGGTTATCTGAGTTCAAATTCTCTTGAGGTCGACTTTGCCTTATTAAATAAATGAGAAACTCAGATTTGGATAGTATAGTATAAATTACATATTTAACCCTTTCGTTACTGTATTTATTTTGAGATGCTCTGTGTTTCTTTCAACTTCTTTAAATATAACAAAGAATTTAGTAAAATAACTTAGTTATCATTCAGCTAGTGTTAAGAACATAAATTGTGACTATGGTCTGGTGGAAAATTTTAATTCAAAACTTATGAAAACAAGACATTTGTACTCAGAGCCAGAGCTGGTTTCAGCCAGGTTGGTAAGGAAAGGGTTAATGTGTATTTTGTGTGTTCCTTATTTAATAAGGTCTACTTTGGAACTTTATACACAATCATCTTTAATAAACAGGTCAAACAGCCCACAGGGGTTTCTGAATTATAAGCCTAATAAAAAGTTAACTTGATTTTTTTTTAATCGTGTGAGCCCTGCCTGATGATGAACCATGTCTGGCGTAACTTGCTTCTTGATACAGATTGCCCATGCCAGTATTATACACTGCAAAGCAAGACTTCTTTCTATATTGCAATGAACTTTGAAGATTGATCCTAGTTTTAAATAACTGGAAATTTTGAACGCAAAACTTCTTCACCACAGTAGTGCTTTCTACGGTTCAAATTCTTCCTTTTATTTTTTAGTACATCGCGGATGACTGGGGAGATTATTCTTAAAATGTCCTATTTCTATGAACTAATCAGATAAATTACATATATTTATACATATGTACATACTTGCGTTCACACATACACATACACACACGTACATACGTTTTACACTTAAATACATTCCTAGTTTTAATAAAAGTCTATAATATAGTATAAAAGGATATTGTTATACTACGCTTTAAAATATTCAAAGAGAAAATAATAGCCATCTAAAGCAAATAACTAAATAAAAAGTTTATCTTTATTTGCTGAAATACACTAATAATAATCACAAGTTTTGTTCAGGCGAGGAAGAAACTTGTTTAGATTTGTTTCAGTTGTTTTTTGTGGTTGATTTCTACTTTCTTTCTCATGTAACAAAAAAATAAATCATGAATAAAAACAAAAAAAACATTATTTCCTGAAACCAATCATGAAATAATAATAATAATAATAATGTAAAGAAAACAAAAAATCTACATGATTTACGCTTTGTTTACACAGAGAAAAGAACATTCATTCATATAGTACAGTGTGTTAGTGACTGGTGAGAGGATGAGATGTCGGCGAGATATTACCACCAGCACTGTCATCGATGCAATGATGAAAAGAAGGTTATTAAAAAATCATAGTTATGAGCCATCTGATTGCTGTTAGTGAATTTATCAGGAAATACAACATGTCTCTCATTTCCCCCATCAACCCTCATTCTCCAACAACATCCCTTATTGTTCGGATGGTAGCCGGATTCAGTTATGAAGACAAGTAATATTTAGAAATTGATCTAGATTGATTCTGTTTTGTTTTTTCCCTTCAATTCATTTTCAGTATGTGTGTATGTACGTTGCTTGCTTGAATAGATCCATACATAATTCAAATAATATTATTCTTTGAGAATATATAATGTAATTCGTAGTGTATAGTGTGTCTCTGTTTGTGTCCATGGATACAACATTTCCCTGTTTGTTTTAATAATTAAACAATATTTTGTTTTGTATTCTTTTACTTATTTTATATATTTATTGACTGGCCAAGATATTAAAATCATTTTGTTTGTGAAGCAATAAATGATTCTGGCAAACCTACGACTGCATACATGAATGAATAACAATAGCTAACATCAACTCCATGACACATGTCATCAAAAACATATATGCAACATAATCGTCCTTTTAGCATCCCTCTTTCACAGAGAAGATATGGGTTTGACAGGTGCTTTGTACAGCAATTCTATCAGTCTCTCAAATATAAGGGAATTGTCCCATTTGCATATCTTTTAGATATATATATATATATATATATATATATATACACACACACACACAATTTCATACTTTATTGTTCTGCATTATATATCAGATGCAATGTATTTTATTTGACTTAAACTTCACATGTTAATGAGACGTATGTTGATCTGGTACTCCGTTTCCACCTTTCTTAAATACTAAAATATGATTGAATGCTAAAACATATTGACGGAATTGTAATCATGTAAATCGATTCAGCACTTGAGATGTGCCCTGGAGAAACGTTATTCCTGTCAAATTAACGTAAAGTGTCATAACTTTTAAATATTATATAGCTAGTTTACTATGGCCATACACGTACAATATAAATGCTGGCCAATACTTTGTGAGTGAAATTTGGTAGACAGAAGAAACACTACAGGAACCTGTCGTATATTCATATGTACGTGTGTGTGCGTGCGTCTTTCCTCATGTTTACACTTAGATATCATTTGAGCAAAATATGTTGCGTATTTTGGTAGTATTTGTGATTTCAGCATGAGAAGTTGAATGAAATGAGAGCTACCTCATTTCAAAAACACATGTTGTTAACAGAAAGGGTAGAACTTATATTTTTTGAAGCTTAGTACTTATTTTGTCGGTCCCCTTTTGATGAACTGCTAAGTTACAGGGACATAAACACACTACCACCGGTTGTCAAGCAATGGTGGGGGACAAACACAAACACAGAAACGCACATATAGATACACACACACACACACACACACACACACACACACATATATAATCAGACTGGGGTTTGGTGCAGCCTTCCAGTGTGCCAGCCCAGTCAAACCGTCCAACCCATGCCAGCATGAACAACAAATGTTAAATGATGATGATGATGATGATAACACAAAGGGCTTGTTTCAGTTTCCATCTACCAAATCCATCCACAAGGCTTTGGTCAGCCTGAGGCTATAGTAGAAGACGTTTGCTCAAGGTGTCATGCAGTGGGACTGAACCTGGAACCATGTAGTTGAGAAGCAATGAAATGCTCATTATTTACTTCATTGAATTTTGAAAAAATTTATCTTTTTATTGTTGGTTGTTAACAATTTATTTTGGTTTTTGGTTTTGTTTCCCTTTCTGCAAACACACACACACACACACACACACATGCCTTCACTTACAGCTGCCAACATTTAGAAAAATCTCTTCTCATACTAATCTACATTACCCTATCATGAATAATTTTTTTTCACTCAAACACTTTTATTTATTTTTTTTTTATCCTTACTATTAAACTGTGAATGGCCTAAAATGTTGGAAACCTAATGTAAAATACAGATTAGATGAAGTAATGTCATTGGATTTAGTTATTTGTTAGTTGAGTGTCATAAATGATCACCCATTTAAGCATCATTGCAACCTGACAAGGCAATTATTGACCAAATTGGAAAATTTGTTTCATTCTGTGGATTTTTATTAAATATCTTTTAATGTCCTCGAACCATACTGCCACCACCATCACAACCACCACCACCACCACCACTTCCACTGCAGTCACTGTCACCATGGCTGTTGTTATTACCTTCGCATCCACATTCAACATCAGTAATTGGCAAAAAAAAAGACTAATTCTTGTCAACAGTCAAGATTTATCAGGCAGTTTTGTTGTTATTGTTGTATACTTTTTAGCTCTCATCTTAATTTACTTTCTCTATACACACACGCACAAATGTGAACATCTAAACACGAATGAAAACACACACACATATATATGTATGTGATTTTAGAGAGAGAGAGAGTTATAAATATATACACACACACACACACATATATATATATGTGTGTGTGTTATTTTAGAGAGAGAGAGAATTACAAATATATACACACACACACACATATATATATACTTAATATTTTTCGACTAATGGGTATATGTCGATTAGTGTGTTGCATATGTACATATATGAGTAGGCGGGTATGTGTCCTTGTTCATGCACACCTACACATACCAATTTTAGAGATTCTTATTATTTGTTTGTAGTGTGCTGGTGGTGGTGGTGATGGGTAGGGTAGGAGTAGTAAGAGTGAAATAACCAATCAGCAAGTAAAAATGAATAGCTTCGGCTATTTCCCAATTTTTCACACAGATTCAATGATTCAATAGTGATAATTAGTAAAGAGACAGGTGTAATACAAAATCCTATGTCAGGCAAAATCCTCAGAAAATATCGAGGTTACATCCTGAACATGAAAACAAGTTCTAAAAAAGGAGCTATATTTATTTATTGGTACGCTCCCATGACAACCTTTTTGTAATAGAATGAATAATTTATTAGGGAGTAAAAATATATAAAAAGATGATAGAGAAAATAAGTTTATTACGATATTATTTTGATGCAGTATAGTAATTGAAGAAACATTAAAAGGCCTTATATTAATGATCTGAAATAAAAGTGATTCATTTGATTGACCAAGGGAAATATTTGTTTTCTTGTTTTTATTTTGTTTGTGTATACCACCAGTGTGGTTATGGGTTTCATATATAAGAGTTAGACCACATATTTTATAGATATATGAATTTTACATACATACATATTATATATATATTGATATTCATATCTATATTGTGTGTGTATAGTGTATGCGTGTACATATATAAATATATATACATAAATGTGTGTGTGTGTGTGTATTTAGTTATCTCTCTCTCTCTCACACTCTTTATATATATATATATATATATATGTATGAATATATATATATATATATATCAGTATCATCATCATCATCATTTAAAATCCGTTTTCCATGCTGGTATGGATTGGACAGTTTGACAAGATCTACCGTCAGGTTTAACATGGACTCTGCAGCTTGACGCCCTTACTAATACTAGCCATGTTACAATGTATACTAGGTGCTTTTCTCATACCACCGGCACTTGTGGGATTAGCAAGTAACTTGCAAGACAAGAAAGGATTAAAATAGTTATTTTTTTAGTGCAGGAAGAACAGAGTGACGATCTATTTATCTATCTATCTATCTATCTATCTATATATTATTAAAAAATATGGCAAAAAATCATATATTAATTAATATCGATTAATTACCAGGAAGCTAGCACATTTAAAGAATCAAAGAGATTCAGAAACACTATCTGCAATCTCAGGGGATTAAGGTACATTTTTATATATGACGTTGACCACTAACATGGACATTCAATGTACTAGAAATAGATCACATCTTGTGTCTAATAAGACCTAAAGGTCAACGTCATATATAAAAATGTATCTATCTATATATATATATATATATATATATATATATATATAAAGAGTGAGATAAAGAGACCAATGGCACAAATAAAATATGAATTTACTTATGCCATTGGTCTCTTTATCTCATTCTTTTTATATATATACACACACTAGTACACGGCCCATGTTATATTCCCCATTCATGTTGCAACCACATCTGGGGCAAAATTAGTCGGTATACAGCACTTACTTGGTATCAGCTGTATCATTCGGGTCTGGTTGACTCCATTACCCTTCATAACCTATATATATATATGATAAGAAGATAAAGAAAATTCTTTAACACATCTTTAATGATTTGTTATAATTGTTTCTGTCCCACCTCTATTTGCAACACCAGTTTATGCAAAAATTTGAAGTGAAAATTTATGTAATGTTTGAGGTTTCAGACTTTAGAGAAGCACTTCTCTAATGTTAAGAACCTCTCTTATGTTTAAAACGTCGCTAATGTCCTGAAACTTCTCTAATGTCTGAAACTTCTATAATATCTAAAACCGCAAACGTTACGTAAATTTTCACTTAAAATTTTTGTGTGAAATGGCATTGCAAATAGAATTAGTACAGAAACAATTGTAATGAATCATTGCAGATGTGCTAAAGAATTTTCTTTGTCTTCTTATTATTTCGTGCACATATATCTATATTGATATGTTTCTGTCTATTACAATTATATTCATATTATAACTAATCTATACAGTATAGCATGTTAGTCAGTCCATGCCTGCCATGTTCTCTGGCTCTTTCAATGCATTTTGTAGCACACTAGATGAAAAGAAGTAGCTAGTCTTTTGTTTAACCCCACTCTATTTTCAGGATTCTAGAGATACTCTTGTTTTCTTGTTATTGTTATTGGGTGCTCTCAACCAGCTCTGTTCGAACAGAACTATAGCATGTACGGAATTGATCACATGAAGCAAATTCAACTGCTGATTTCTAGTTATCCTGTCTTTAATGTGTAGAGGTGAAAGGTTGCATGGCTAAGTTTAAGGCATCGACTTGCCTGCACATGAGTTAGGAGCTCAAATATGTTGCAAGAGTCTTGATATGTTTTCAAGCAAGTCAATATATATCTTCCTTGCTTCAGTTAACCTAGCTCTTATAATAAACAGGTATCAAACCATCTGTAAATTTTGCTTGTAATAGACTTTGCATCCCATTTAGGAGTTAGTAGGGATAGATTTCATCTCATTCATTCACTCAAGGCCATGGAAGCGGAGATAAATATTAGCATGCAGAAAAGTTTAAACCTTAGAAGATATTTACATCACATTATATGAATGAGCTACAAAATATGGATGAGCTAACAGCTAAGATTTTCACTGAAAAGAAATAGTAATATATGTACGTCTTTATTGTAATCATGTGTACAGGGATTTAGAACTTGATACAATATGATCTCTATTTTAATAATTATGAAATAGATGCAGGCATAGTTCTGCCATTAAGAAGTTTGCTTCCTTACCACATGTGGGTTCAGTCCCTCTGTGTGGTCCCTTGGGCACGTGACTTTTGAGCTATTCAAATTCTTCTAAGTGGATTTGGTAGAGAGAAACTGAAAGAAGTTCCTCATATATATATATATATATGTATGTGTGTGTGTGTGTGTGTGTGTGTATATATATATATATATATATATATATATATATATATATATATATATATATATATATAATATATATGCATCATCATCATGATGATCATTTAACAGCCGCTTTCCATGCTGGCATGGGTTGGATGGCTTGACTGAGGACTGGCAATCCAGGTGGCTGCACCAGGCTCCACTACGATCGGGCAAGGTCTCTACAGCTGGATGCCATTCCTAACACCAACCACTCCAAGAGTATAGTGAGTGCTTTTTAGGGCCAGACAAGCAGCACTGGCATCGATTATATATTATATATATGCCTCTCTGTGTGTGTGAGTGTGTCTGAGAAGGTAGCATATAGAAAATGCAGACAGTAAACAACAGAAAATGAAAAACAGAAACTAAAATGTCAAAAATAAGAAGTAAAAAGGTATAAAGGTAAAAGAGCTATCCTCCTTAGATCTTAAATGGAAAGGCTGGAAAAATATCAAGTCAGTCAGGAAGAGATGGAATTTTCCAATTCTTCAGAATATATTTATACATATGCATGCAACCATTGAACATTTCTGACATGGAGTTCAATAGAGAGTCAGGGATCTTAGATCTGAACAGGAACAGTAGGGTAACATCCAACAAGGGTCAAAGAATTTTCGTGCCCTCGCAAGGAACTCCAGCTCGAGGCCCTGATAGCCCAAATGGTAAAGTTGTAACATGGAGTCCTTAGAAATGAGTCTGAAAGCAAGCCCTCTTTATCGATGTGGTTGTTCCATGGCAGATCTCTACAAATATTTTCTAGGCTATGCTTTATACTTTTTGAGTTATGGGGGTCGAATATTAGGGAAGCATTATAAATATGCATAAGGCATCATTAAGATACATATGAAAATTACAAAATACTACTTTTTCTGTTTCTGGTAGCAACAGTTTTGTCATATGACAGCTTCCTTGCAATGTCATTTTCTCGAGACAATATGCTTAAGGAATTTAAGCACTCTTCAGTCATGGTAGACCAAATTTTATTTTTCACAAAGGAAAGCTTTGAGGAACTCCTTTCTGCTTCACAGCTCGTGATAGGCATTGTCAAGTACAGCTTATGTGCAGTGGTAATATTAGGGGACACTTCAATTAATTGTTGCTCATAAATAAGCTGTAGAACTTCTGTGCATTGCACTTTAGATGCTGTGTTTTCTTCTGTGTTCTGGGATTTGCTAAGGTGTAAATACTCTTTGAACTGATAACACTCATTTATTAATTTGTGGTCAATATCGTCTTTGTAACACAATATTATAAGTTTGTAACTGTTCTCATCAAATTCTGAATTGTTTATCAATTCTGAGAGAAGCTTGAACTTTTTCGCAATCTGCTCATATGAGTCCATCATCTTACTTAACTGGATTATCAAGCAGTCATAGATTTGATTTAGAACTTCTATTCTAAATCTTTCAGCCCCTTTCAAAGAAGTCCTATCACTTGACACATCTGCAAATTTCTTTGTCACAATGCGTTTAGAAACATCAAAATAATTTGAGGTGCTTTATTTACACAAACATTTTGCTACCGATTCATAGTGTACAATGTTGGCTGAATTTTCTCGTAGTTCTATAACAAATGAAAGCAAAGATGCTAGCAGAAGGTAACCTTCAAATACATCAGAACCAGAGGTTTGGGGTTTCTTACTTGTTTTGTTAAAATGCTACATAGCTTCTTCCCAAACGACTGTTAAAACAACATATTCCAATTTTACCAACTTATGGTATAAATTCTTTGCATTTCACTTACATTCAGTGTTCTCTTCTGAGTCTTTAAACATGTTTGAGAGTTTGTAAAATATCCCTATGTCCATTTTTAATTGCCCAGACTGCTTCATAGTGGGCAGACCATCTAGTTACACCTAAGCTCTTGATCAAGATAAGGGTTCACAACTTAATACATAGTCATAAATGAAGAATTGTTCATTTTGTACAAGGTGATATTCAAACAATTTTTGAAGTGGTAAAATACCTTGTTACTGAACAGATTCTAAGTCCAAAATTAGAAGGCAAACCCTTTCATTGGTCATTAAATAATGGTGCGAAAATAAGAATTCTTATTCTCTGCTATGCTGATGTAGTAGTAGTAGTAGACATATTTGACAATCGGAGGGGCTGGGCCGAAGTTTCCCAAAGAATTCAAGGAAAGCGAACTATCTGTGAGTCGTTTGTACTTTTACTTTTTATGCTACTCCACACCGGCAGAAACATCAGGTGAACAAATTGTGGCTAGATACTGCGTGTCTAAATTCTGCATAGAATTATGATATGACATCCACTAAGACTGTCAATAGCAATCTGCATGGCAAAATTCAAAAACAATAAAATTGACAGAATGAAAAAATTAAGTTGATTCAGAGAGGCCCTTCTGCGATTAGGGGCCATGAAGCTTAATCTTCATTAGTTTTATGGTGGATCTGTCACTGCCCAAGCCTTTAAACTTTTGCCTAGAATATATTTTAAAACTCAGTGTTAAAGAACTTTTTCGTTGTCATCATCATCATCACCATCACCACCATCATCATCATCACCATCATCATCATTATTTTCTTTAACATATAAAGTTATGAAGTTGGTGCAAATAACAGATTAAATGCCAAAACAGTAATTCATAAGTTCAAATTCTTCCGTCATGGGGACCCCCCCCCCCCCCAAAAAAAATACTTAGCTTTCATCTCTTTGTGACAGTTACTTCAATCAACTATGCCTTTCTTCAAGAAATGTGGGGCTTTATGCATGCCATTGCAGCAAATTAATAAAATGGCATGAGATATGAAATTCCAAATGTAATTTAAGAACAAAAAATCTAACTCATTATATATTATTACTCTAAAAGAAAAATAATAACCTTACCTTGGTGAAGAAAGAACCTTGATATAATTAAACTTTAAGCTGATACCTTCTCAAAAGCATGCTTTAAAATGACACTAGATTATCTAAATTGAAGCCTTTTGCAGCTGAAGAGTCACCTGTGAATTTATCATTTTACAATGTCATCCTTTAAAAAAGAAATAATCCAATTATAAATTGTTTGAACCTATAATTTAAAATAATTGCAGTGTTATGACTCTCAGTGGCATTTGTTTTGTAATAATTTGAAGTTAATACAAAGAAAAAAAAGAAGAAAAAAGCGAAGTGGAAGAAAATGGAAAAATCAAATATTTAAACAAGTTATGTACATATATACATACATATATATATGTATGTGTGTACATATATCTATATCTATCTATCTATCTCTCTATTTATCTATCTATATATGTATATATATATATATATATATATATATATATATATACACACACACACATATACATATATCCACACAGACACATGCATGCACACATACACACACACATGAACTCACATGCACATACACATAAATAGTTTCGTGCAAACAATCTACAAAATCATATAAAATTTCATGAAATAAGCCTGGATATTGCTAATAAAATATACCTTTATGGAAAAATGATATATAAAATTGTTATTTTGAAAACGTTACAGAAAATGTTAGTGCTTCTGTTCTCTTATTTTTATATTTTCAGCTATTCTTTATTTTGATTTTATTTATTTATTTCTGCTTTTATCAACACTTCATACTGAATTTATTATCAAAGTCTACAAATTATGTTGAAGACTACACTAGCAAATGACAAATGTTTATTTACTAAAAGCATGTTCATGGAGACAGAGGTGTTTAACAATGAGAAATGAAATGAAATTGCATTTATACTTATTATTATTATTATTATTATTATTATTATTATTATTATTATTATTATTATTATTATTATTATTATTATTATTATTATTATTATTATTTTGTTTTGCTTTTCATTTGCATCTCTTTAGCATTCTTGTTTATTCATTTATTTACTTTTTATTCAGCTGTCTTCCCTGTTAAAATAAATGGAATTTTACTCTCTCCCTTTAATTCTGAAAGCAAAGCTATTTTGTGAGTAATAAAAATTGAATTACAGTTTATGTGTATGTTTACGCATGTGTTCTGAAACAGAGACACAGCAAGAGAGAGACAAAGAGAAAGAAAGATGGCCTAAAATAGTTTATAAAGAATTGCATTTTTCCTAGTAAATATATATCCTATAATTGCTCATACCATAATTCAAAATTTTATTAATTTACTATCTGATTATTTTGTGGATCTTTTGACTTGCTTTATCATAACAATTAGAAAAAGGAAAAGCAATTGCCAGTTGTTTCTTTTTTTTTTTAACTTCTTTATTTGTTTACTCACTTACTGGTTTCAATCACTGGGCTGCAATCATGCTAGAATACCAACTTTAAAGGGTTTTAGATGATCTTATCCTCTACAATATTTATTGAAGCCTGGCACTTATTTTATCAATATCTGTGTATGAAATAAGTAAGTTAATTTTGTGACATAAAGGAAAGGAACTGGACACATTGGTTTGTAACAGTATTTCACAAACATAGACACATACACACACTCATATGTGTGTGTGTGTATATGTGTACATACATACATATATATATATATATATATGTGTGTGTGTTTGTGAGCATTTGTGTGTATTCAAGGCTCTGGTGAAGTTATAAGGTGTGGCTCAGGCACTCAGTAATGAGTCTACTGAATCTAATAGCAGAAACAGCTGTAAGCTAATGAAGTTCATAAGATATTCATTTATTCCTTTGTCATCTCAGTTTCTTATATCTTTTTTTTTATTACTTGTTTCAGTCATTTGACTGTGGCCATGCTAGAGCACCACCTTTAGTCAAACAAATCGCTCCTTACTACACAGCCACTCCTGCACCTATATATATATGTATGTATGTATGTATGTATGTTTGTATGTATATGGCTGGCTTCCACAGAGCTTCCATCTACCAAATTCACTCAAAAAGCATTTGTCAGCCCAGAACAATATAGCAGTAGACCCTTGCCCAGGTACCATAGCATGGAACTGAAACTGAAACCACATTGTTGTAAAATGAGCTTTTTTACCACACAGCCATACTTTTTTTTTTGCCCAGTTATCTTTTTTTTCTTAACTTGCTTTAGTCATTGGACAGCAGTCATGGGGGGGTGACCACCTTAAAGAATTTTTAGTTAAGCGAATCAATCCCGGTACTATTTTTTAAGCCTGGTACTTATTCTATCGGTCACTTTTGCCAAACTGCAAAGTTATGGGAACATAAACACACCAACACTGGTTATCAATCAGTGGTGGGGGACAAACACAGGCTCAAAGACAAACACACACACACATATATATATAATTAGTTTCTTTGAATTTCTGTTTCCTACATACACTCACAAGATTCATAATCCTAAGGGATATAATAGAAGACACTTGCCCAAGATGTCATGCAGTGGCACTGATCGATCCTAGAACCATGTAATTGGGAAGCAAGCTTCTTACCAAACAGCCACACTTGCACCTATATATGTAAGAAAAAGCTAAATAGTACATTAAAACAATTCTACCCACCTGTCTTTTCAAATAAATTGTTAAATAGCATCAAGTTGATATTTCAGCATTGCTGTGCCCTATGCAAAGCCTGGTGAATAATGTTTTCTGTAAACCAGGAAATATATTCTAACAACAAATGTTCTCAAGTTTTTTAGATTTATCATTGCCGTTAAGTCAATTGTTCAGCCATTATGTTTTCTTTGAAAACCTGCTTTCATAGAATGAATATTTTTATACTTTTAATTTCTTTTTCTATAATTTTACACCCACTGCAAATATTTGCTTAGCCATCAAATGTATGTATATATATATATATATATATATATATATATATATATATATATATATATATATATATATATATATATACGTATAAACAAATTGAAACACGAAGAAAACAGATGACTGCTGCTATAACACCATGGCAAAATGGGAGAGGAAGAAAGTCTAAACAAATGGATATTATATCACAGCAACATGTAACTACATTTGAAATTTCTGCCATAATAATGGAGAGGATGTTTAATACAAGTTCATCTTCACATAGAATGCCTGTTTAATAATTCTCATTCCATGAAAGCAGCCCTACAAAGACGTAATGGCTTAACAATGAACCAAACAACAAAGAAATCTGAAAAACTTGCATGCATCTAATGTCTCAGTGCATTTGTTTATATGTTATTTTTATTTAGCAAAATCGTTAGAGCATCAGAATAAATGTCTTGTAGTATTTACTCCAGCTCTTTACATTCTGAGCTCAAAACCCTGCTGGTGTCAACTGTGCCTTTCATCCCTTTAGGGTTGGAAAAATATTATACTAGTCATGTACTGGGAATCAGTGACATTGACTACCTCTTCTCAGGATTGCTGGTCTTGTACCTAAATCCAAAACAATGTTTTGTATAGATTACTTTAGTGCAAAATAGTATCTTTTACATGTTTGAGTTATTAGATGGTGGCCATGCTGGGGCACTGTTTTGAAGAGTTTTTAGCTGAATGAATCAACCCCACTACTTATTTTTTTTAAAGTCTTGTACTTGTTTTGTTAGTCTCTTTTGCTGATGCACTAAGTTACAGGGACATAAATGCACTAAAAATGATTGTCGATCAGTGGTGGGGGACAAACACAAAGACAAAGAGAACACACACGCA
Source organism: Octopus bimaculoides (assembly GCF_046866305.1). Classification (NCBI taxonomy): domain Eukaryota; kingdom Metazoa; phylum Mollusca; class Cephalopoda; order Octopoda; family Octopodidae; genus Octopus; species Octopus bimaculoides. Next base: position 66,817,675 of record NC_142931.1, on the reverse strand, counting down.
CACACATGTATATATACATATATATGCATGTACACATATACATATGTATATATTTATATATAATTCAAATGGACGTCTTATAAAACTATTCCATACATACAATAACAGGCATACCAACAATCCAACACACCTCCATCATCAGCTGCCCCACGAATATCACTATGGTTTCAACACCTGGACAGTACCGCTCAATCCGGTGCTGTCAACAACACCAAAATAAGTGTTGTTTGGGAACAAACATACCTTAGATATCACCACATTGATTCAATCTTAATTCTAGAAAGGATTATACGCTAACATTATTAAATAAACTACAACAAAAAAAACACATTTACCCTGTGCACACACTCACATAATAAACTTCCATACCATCTATGAAATTCACTCACAGGCAAGTAAGGCATTGGTCAGCTAGCGGCTGAGGTGTTGTTCAGTAGGAGTGAACCCAAAACCATGTGGTTGCAAAGTGTGCTTCTTAATCCCACAGCTATACCTTGGGCTATGAATATCTTTTATGCTATTTCAAAAGTAATATTTTATCTCCATAAGGTCAACTATCAATCACAGGATAGTTTATACTACTAACTTAGCAAATTAATTCAGAATTCAGTTATTGTAGTAGTTTTTATACAAAATTCACAACAATTAGTTGCATGAAATTTCAATATTGAAAAAAAACTTCATTGCAAAGTTTCAGTCATTTGACTGCGCCCATTCTGCAGCACCACTGTTAGTCAAGAAAATTGACCCAGGACTTATTCTTTGTAAGCCTAATACTTATTCTATCGGTCTCTTTTTGCTGAACCGCTAAGTTAAGGGGACATAAACACACCAGCATCAGTTGTCAAGCAATGGTGGGGGGACATACACAGACACACAACACACACATATATACATATGTACGATGGGCTTCTTTCAGTTTCCATCTACCAAATCCACTCACAAGGATTTGGTCGGCCCGAAGCTATAGTAGAAGACACTTGCTCAAGGTGCCACACAGTGGGACTGAACCCAGAACCATGTGGTTGTTAAGCAAGCTACTTACCACACAGCCTACCAAATATTACCTGTTTCCTTTAGTATTGCCATTACTTTATGCACTGATGAACTTCTGAATAAATTAATCTAATTAATAGTATGTATATTAAATGTTATATTAGTAGAAACTTAATTTCAACAGAAAGTAAAACTTTTGCCAAAAATAATATAAATGGGCTTTTCTTTTTTACCTTACTTTTCTGTTTTTATTATTGTTTTTTTTTTTTTCTTTTTTACCAAAAAATATTACATTCAGCAATATTAGCTTATTTGCCAAGAAAAACCCAGAAGAAATTGCCATCAAAATTTCTAACTGCATGGTAAATGATTATGGGATTTTCCTTCTAATTAAATTGATGGAAATAACGAATGGAGTAATAAAGATAATCACCAAAGTTTTCATTAATGGAAAAAATATTTTTCAGTAGTAACTATTATTTTTGACAAGATGGTTCCTATTCAGCAAAGGGTGGAGGAAAAAAAAATTTTTTGCCAAAGAACAACACTTTGAAATGATGATTGTTTTCAAGATATATTATTATTATTATTATTATTATCATTATTATTGTTATTATCATTATCATTATGATTACTGTTAATAATAATAATAATAACAATAATAATAATGATGATAATAATAATAATAATAATGATGATGATGTTGCTAATGATGATAATAATAATAGTATTGCCTGTACTTTTTGAATCTAATACCAAACTCTTATTTATTCATTTATTTTCTCACTGGCTATTTATTTACTACTACTTTAAGAATGTGTATCTCATAACATGGTTATTTATTGCTACGCTGCTGCCAGAACATCAATGATGGATCACAGAAGATTATAATAATAATAATAATAATAATTATTATTATTATTATTATTATTATTATTATTATTATTATTATTATTATTATTATTATTATTATTATTATTATTATCATCATCATCATCACTATTATTATGAAAGGATTTTTTTTTTCCTGATTGAAAGTATTGCATAGCTTAAAAAAGTTAGAGAACATTTTGTAAGATATGTTTGGTTTGTTTTTTTTTTTCTAATATATTTACCAAAGTATCATGTTTTGGGTTTTTTTTTCCCCTTTATTCTTGATCATTTCACAGCCATAAATCTTATAGAACACGTCTTCTAAACAGTATGGATTGGTATAAAGAAGTTTGGAAATAGTTTTGTAGGAGAGTGGCTGTCTTTTTCTGATTTAAGTAGAAAATACAATAGCTATACAACAAAGTAAACTTTATTATGTTGTATGGTTTAGTTTACTGACTGAAAAAACTAAATCTGAAATTCTGACATAAATATATAGCAACTCACTAGTTTACCAATGTATATCAGTGCTATATTTTTACCTCTTGAAATGAATGACTTCTCCAATGATCCAAGTTATTAAAGAGTCAATAAAACATACTTGATGAGTCAACCATGAAGTCAACCGTCTGCATCCTTTGATGCACTGAATACATGATTCAAATACTTCATTCTCAAATAACTGAATCTAATAAGTTGTAAACATGTAGTCCAGGGTTGGAACAACTTCTTCAAGTGGTTGAAGCCAAGATGCATTCTACTACCTCATACCAGAAATCTTTGTTCACCCATTAGTTTTGATAGGTCCTCAGCTTCATGTTGACAGAATCTCTGTTAATAGCATCAATGTAATTGAGTGGTCTTCATTCTTCATTTGGGTGTGGAAGTCTCTAAGCTATAACAACTGACATGGCCTATCATTCAGCCTTAACAGTTATGACTAAAAAGCTTATTCCTACATTGAACAACAATAGTAAGGACAGATGAAATGTGTCCATAAATCTCTTTGGTTTTGTGCTAATACCATGAGATATTTTAACCCTTTAACATTTAAACCAGATATATCTGGCCAAAATGTTCTACCTGTTTTATGTTGAAACCAAATGAGTCTGGCCACTCACACCTATCCTACGATGACATTCTAAAAGTAAACTATCACATCATTGAAATCTCAAAGCTATAAGGTAATGCATGATTAATTTGAAACAATGTGAATAAGTAAGCATTGCATTTGACAATATAATCTGAATGTTAAATGGTTAAATCTTCAGGAGAATCCTGATGTATCCTCAACCTGATATTGACCCTCCTTCTTCATAGTCTTAGTTTGGGCACTGGACTAGGAACAGCAACTAGTGTTTGCTACTTATAAAATCAGCAAGTCTCTTGTAAACTTGTAGGGCCAGAATTCAAGTCTCTATTTGCAGAACCAAACATCTTCATTTATTCTCATACAGTCCATACCTCACAATGAAGTTAGTTGTCTTTTTGTTTCGTGGTGTACAGATTGGTTTCACAAGGCATAGTAACCCTGAGCTTTAGGTGCTGGGTTGCTGAGCACATGATCTATGTGAAATACATATATTTCATCATCATCGTCATCATCATTATCTCAATTGTTCTCGTTGTCACTATCATCATCATCATCATCATTGTTTTAATGTCTTCTTTATCATGCTTGTAAGGGGTCACATGAAATTCATTGAGACAGATTTTCTATGGCGGGATGCTCTTCCTGTTTCCAACCCTCAACTGTTTTTAAGTAAGGAGATATTCTACTTTAGTTCAAATAATTTTTGCGTGAACATCATGTATACGATGGTGGATTATTTTCAGGATTAGTATGTGATGGCAGAAGGAAAGATTCATAGAAACACAAACACACACATACACATGATTCAGTTTCCATCTATCAAATTTGCTCACAGCCTTTTAGTCAGTTTGGTATTGTAGTAGGAGACACATGATTACAAAGCAAACTTCATAAACACACAACCATGCTTGCACCTTAGTTTCTATGGGTAAAATTTTGAAAATAGTTTTTTTGTGAAAACATATACAAATTTTTACACAATAAAAGGTAGAAATGAATAAAAAATATGAAATATTACTATTTTTGAACTGAATTAAATAAATAATTTTTTTAAAATGTATTTTGTAAAAGCTTGTTATTTTCCTTTTCTTAACTAAACTGAATGACCTAATTGATAAAATGTATTCTGAAAGTTAATTTGTAAAACCTAGTTATTTCCTCTTTCAAATAATCCTAATAGTTTAATTTCAATATTCATAATTTCTGAAATAGAATATTTATGTGTAAGTGTGTGTGTATGCATGCAGGTATGCTAAAGGTTAAAGTAAAATTGAAAAAGCAAGACGTTTGGCATCACTTGAAAAAGACCTTCAGTTTAGGACATTCAATACGTTCATAGTACACACCTATAACTTTAAATCAGTTGACAAAAACTCCTTATCTATTCTGTATATATTCATGTATGTACATATATGTATGCATGTATGTATGTATGTATGTATGTACCTACGTATAAATGTATATATAGATTGTTTGAAGTTGTGTACAGATTTTATATATTAAGAAAAAAGAGGTAGTCAGAATTTTGGGATAATTATTTATTAAGCATTTTCATTTTGTTTCGGAGAATCATCATATATATATATATATATATATATATATATATATATACACACACACACACACACATATATATATAGACAGATAGATATATATACATATAAGTGAGTGTGTGCGAGCACACACGTGTGTGTGTACAAGCTTAGAAGTGCAGTGTCAGTTTATTTGCGGGGTAAACTAGGACAGTGTTTTTACACATCTTTTGCTTTATAGATTTAAAGGAATAAAATGCAAAATAATAACAGCTGCAACAACATTAAATGAAGCAAAACAATTTTTGTCAATAGTACCATTTTCTATGTATTCTCTTGGCAAACAAAATCACAGAAATCTTTCAATCAGGTTTATTAGTGTCCTCTTTCTAAATTATTTGGCTATCAATCAACCTGACATATTTAATCATGTTTTGTACAATTCATTATTTAATAGTTTTCTCCTGGTGTATCTAATTGTGAGTCTCTTGTTCTCACTCCCTCATCCTCCCCCTCCCTCTCTCACGTCATCTCTCTCTATCTATCAATCTATTTTTTAATCTACCCATCTATCTATCTATCTGTCTATCTATCTATCTATTTTCTTGTCTTTCTGTCTGTTTATCTATCTATCTGGTTATCAATCCATTTGGCTGTCTGTCTATCTATCTTTCTATCTTTTTATCTATCTATCTAACTCTTTCTTTCAATTGAATTGCTACCAAAAATCTTTGGTTTGTTACAACTGCTACTACTACTACTACTACTACTACTACTACTGATGATGATGATGATGATGCTGCTGCTGTATCTCTCTTAGTTTTCTCATTTTCTTCACTTCTCTTTTCTCTCTCTAACTTTGCTTTTTTCTTCTTCTTTCACATGTCCTCCCTACATTTTCCCTTTCCTATTTCACTCAGATCTACTTTTTCTATCTCCCCTCATCTATCTATCTATCTATCTATCTATCTATCTATCTGTCTGTCTGTCTGTATCTCTCTGTCTATCTGACTGTATGTATATCGGTCGGTCTGTCTGTCTCTCTCTCTCTCTCTTTATCTATCAATCTATCTACCTATCTATTTGTCTGTTTGTCCATCTCTTTCATTCTGTTCTTTCTATTTTCCTACTCAATTTTGCCCACTATATTCCTTCACTCTCCCTCTCTCTCTCTCCCTCTCTCTCTCTCTCTCTTTCTCTCTCTCTCTCTCTCTCTCTCTCTCCTCTCTCTTTTTTCTCTTAGTCACTGGAGAGCCTGACTGAAACAATATAGTACTATCTCCTTATTGTTCTTTTCCTTTCTTTTATTTTTTTCTTTTGTGTAGTGAGATAGACTTGGACAACCTCCAAGAAATAATGTTTTAATTGAAATATCCAGCCTATACACTGGCATCTTATTCTGTCTGATAAAACTGCTATCAAATGAACAAAGTGATTGCCAGAAACTCTACTACATCTTACTAAAATAAAAGCAGTTCCATTAGGTTGTAAAAGTAGTCACAAAGAACTTATCATTTTTAGAGAAATGTCTTGGGTATTGCAAAACTAAAATGAAACTAAACATCCTTATTTTACTTAATTTAATGCACTATTTAGATTAATTTCACAATATTAAAGATGAACATAACAAAATGTTATATTTCACTTCACGGAGTTAATTAGTAATGAAAAAAAAGTAAAATAAATATGTAAATAGATATATAGAAAAAAAATTAATTTGTGTGTTCTTTACAAGTGAAAATAGTTTCATTTGAACATCTTGGAATAATTAATATTTTCCAATGAATTTTCTGTAAATCATCACTCAAATAACAATAAAAAATCTTTAAACAAATTTTATATAAAAAAAATATTGCAAAGAAATTTATTTGAACAAAAAGCAAAGGAATAGAGAGAGAGGAGGAGACTGAGAAGGATGGAGAGATAGAGAGATATCGTCATTTTAAACTTACCTGGCTTCTGTCAATATATATTATATTGAAACTATCTAGGAAATCTGTCTAGATACAATAATTTCTATCACTTCAGGTGAGAAGAATATTCTTCTGGTTTCACTTGAAAAAAAAAAAAAATGTATATATATATAATTTGGTTGCTAGTGTTTCTTAACAGTTCTATAGAGATTGATTTTGTTTAGGAAACATTTATCTATCTAAAAGTCTTTGATTAATGCCATCTTAATTTTCATTATATGGAAAGAAACTGGTGTTTCATTTACAGAACCAACTGTCCTGACAAGGAATTTAATGAATCAATAATATCTAATTGTTTAACAATTTATTTTCTCTTGGCTAATATTTACTTCATGGCAAATGTATTGAATAAAAAGAAAAAAAAGAACCAATCCAAAATACAACAAAAAATATAATAGTCTAATGCTTGCGTAGTGAGTGAGTCTACAAGATTTCTTTCAAGAACATTTCTCAATGGCACATTTGATCATAATAAAAACGCTAATACAAGAATCATTAATTAATAAAATTTATTTATTCATTCTCCAGTCATATTCAAAATCATTACAACAACCACCCTCACTACCATCTCTGCTGTTACTAACACTAATTGTAAATTATCATTAACCAATATTTACAAAAAGTGCTGGCGTGGTGGCGTGGTAAAAAAAATTTGCTTTCCAACCATGTGGCTTTGAGTTCAGTCCCACTGCATGGCACCTTCAGTAATGTCTGCTACTAAAGCCCCCAGGCTGGCCAAAGCCTTGTGAACGAATTTAATAGATGGAAACTGAAAGGAGCCCACTTGACCCAAATCAGTACAACCTCCTCCAGGCACTTGATGTAGGCCTGTGTTGAGTCTGAGACGGTGTGGGAAGATGAATGAAGGCATAATGTCGCCATCCCTAGTGACCACTCCAAACACAATGATGTTGACTGGATGTTTGGTTTTTATCAATCTTGATACACGTCTTCAGATTGACACTCAAACACTCTGAAATGTTCGTATTGGAGCTTCTAGCATGAATGCCAAACAGTACAGCATGTCATTTCCAAATTTCTGGCAGAGTGATATGTGTCATGGTACTGTTTTTCTCAAAGATGGTGCCCAAATGACCCTACTACACTGTGTAGTCAACAGAATCAAGAACAAACAATGTGCATATATGAAATTAAACAAAAAAAATGGGAACAATTTACCCATTGCACCCTCTGTGCATGTGTGTGTGTATATATATATATATATATATATATATATATATGGTTCAAAAAATTTATTCAAAGAACAAAAACAGGTGAAAGAACAACACACAGGCTGAAAATAGTGTTACAAGCAGGAAAAATAGAAGTCTTTGAATGAGGAATGAAAACAGATTGAACGAGAGAGAAAATAGAGAGAATAAATATGTCAGAATTAATAATGCTCCATATATATGTAGGAGGGGGTAGTGTGTGTGTGTGTGTGTGTATGAGTTTGTATCTGTCCCCACCACTGTTTGCTTGAGAAATGGTATCAGTTTGTTTATGTCTCCATAACTTAGTAGTTTGGTATAAGAGAGTGATAGAATAAATACCAGGCTTTAAAAGAATTGGTATTTGGGACGATTTGTTTCACTAAAACTCTACTAGGTGGTGCTCCAGCATGGCTGCCATCCAATAACTGAAACAAGTAAAAGATAAAAGATATATACAAATTTGCTATGTTCTCAAAAACTAACAAGAAAGCTTCTACAGAGATGCTTGATGAATGAAAAAATAACATCTAAATTTTCCTTAAATCACACACTACAATCTTAAATAAGAAGAATACATGCTGGATAGAAGAATCCTCTTCGGTCATGAATGACCATGGGATTACACCTAGAAAGTTCCCCTCCGAGATACAAGTCCAAGCAATGTTGTTTATGGAAGACCAACAGTCGCCCATGCATACCAGCCTTCCTTCTCTATGCCACTGATGTTATACAAGAGAAAGGTAAAAATAATAGAGCTTGGCACCAGTGATGTCACAACCCATTTCTACAGCTGAGTGAACTGGAGCAACATGAAATAAAGTGTCTTACTCAAGAACACAACACACAGCCCTGTCTAAGAATCAAACTCACTACCTCATGATCGTGAGCCCAACGCTCTAACCACTGAGTAATGCGTCTTTATGACACACTGTATAATGTACTCTTAAATAAACTGTTTGAAAAAGATGACATGGTCTTATTTGGTGGAGGCGTGGGGGGTTGATCGTTGATCCATGAGATCAGAGATGAAATGAGTGCTAACCAATAACAGCTATGTTCACTTCTACTATGCAAAGAGGAGTGGATAATTTCTCCATGATCACTCAACCTGATAGAAATAGCAGCCAAATCTCCCTCAAAGCACACATAACCTATCAGAGTAATGAAACCAAGTATACATTGGATAATATGGTATTAAGATAGAGAGAAAGAATGGATGGTCATGACAGGAATGCATTTGAACACAGGTCTGCTCAATAAGTATCATAAAGAATTGTGTGTGTGCATGTGTGTGTATGTGCGCATGCACACGTGTGCTTGGAATGCTTGGAATTAAATTACACTAGGAATGGAAATAGAGAAGACAGCAATCTGCACTTCCCAAAATTAGTCAACTGATTCAGGTTGCAATTTCACACATCATAATAAGCTTAAGTAGTTTATGCCAGATGACAGTTTTATACAGAAATAATTGGATATTGTTTCATAGTTTGATCACATCTGGGCATCTTGACATAATATGTAATTGGTAAATGTAGTGTGCAGGAATTATAAAGATTCTTCTATGCTACTGTTCAAATGACCTGGCTCTCTTGGATTCAGCTGATTCATTGCATACTACACTGCCTGAAGCACAGCTGTTCATTCACATTTGTTTGGCCTGTTGGAAATGATAGTCAAATTTTCCTCTAATCATGCTAGAGATTCTTAAGCAAAGAAGCCTGCATTGGACAAAGTAATCTCTGGTGTGCAAAAAGATGTGAGGTTCATAGCTAAAACACTTTTTACCATAGATCTTCTCAACCAGGGCTACCCTGAGATGAGTATGTGATTAAGTAAGGAGTCTTGTTTTGCATCTGGGGAAATGTCTTAGTGTCTTCTATTTTAACATCAGTTGTTGACCTTGAAGTGGAATTTAGTTTATTAGATTCGATTATATATGCATATATGCATCTATATATGTATGTATGTATGTACGTACGTACATATAAGAACTGATGTCACTTCCAAACCAATAACACCATGTGATCTGAGTTGACCAATAAGAGCCTAACATCTAGAAGCCAATTTATCTCATTTCCTATAATTTGATCTCTAAATACTCGATGAACTAGATTCATTCTATGAGCCTATGAAACTCAAAGTTACATCAAGTTGACTCAAACTCTGATTAAATAAGAAGCTCTTACCAAGCATGTTCAGTTCCACATTCTTTCATTTGTCCACTCACTTATCTATCTGTCTGTCTGTCCATTTATATTTATATAAGGGCATTACTACAGAATAATGCCACACACTAGACTTCGATAATAAATACGAAGTCTAGTGTGTGGCATTATTCTGTAGTAATGCCCTTATATAAATATAAATGAATAAATATATTCTTGGGAATAAAAAAATGATGGGTTTTTTTCCCCTTATGAATTTTTTCACGCTAGCTTCTTGATAAAATTCTTGAAAAAGATTTTATCCTATTTTTGAATTAATTATATATATATATAAGTTGAGAAGTAATTGTATGAAGTTTGAAGCATGGTGCAATATTTATCCTTCATGTATCTTTTTGTAACTGATTAACACTTTCTTTCACTCACTCTCTTCCACTTTGTAATCATTCATTGTATGCACATCAGTTGAAAGATCACCACAAATATATTCAAAATAACCAGGTGTCTATCAACAATCACTTACTTTAACTATGTTCAATGCACAATAATAATAACCTGAAAAAGGTAGGAGGAGGATGTGGAGGAAGAAAGGACCTGAGAGGAGGATGGGGGCGGGAGAGGGGAGGAAGAAGAAGAAGAGAAGGTAGGGAAGGAGGAGGAGGAAAATCTGTGAATATGAGTGTGATTGTCAGTGTAAATGTATATGTGCATGATTTCCAGTCTGTTTGTTTATTAGATTTATTGAAATTTATGTATTTTTAACAGTTCAATCGTTTATTCTTCTTTCATGTTAAAAGAATCAGCAAAATCATGTCGTTTCTTGAGATTCATTTAAGGCAAAATAACTTTTCATGGACATTTTTAAGCAGATGAAATATTTAGAACTATAGTGCTGTGTTTTGATTGGCTAGAAAAAGTCACAGGTGTCTATTTTTAAAAGCTTTTTTGAATTTCTATTTCTTTTACTTTTCCTATTCAAAAATTTTATTTTAACCTTTTTGTAATCCTTTGTTGCTCTTATACAATCTATGCTATAGTCCTCCTATTATTACATGTTCAATGTCATAGCTTCATCAGTTTGACAAGGGCTATTGCTATTATTATTATTATTATTGCTATTATTATTATTATTATTATTACATTTTCTTTTCTACTTCATTATATCTAATTTTCTTCATAGTGCTGAATTTTCCTGCTGTTTTCTAATTGAAATTGCATTTGTGTAAATAGAAGAAGTGAATACATAAATAAATAGAGACTATTGTTCAACAATACATGGCCTGCCTGTTCATTGTCGTAGTATTATGTAATATTAATTATCAAGCTCTAGCAACAAGAACATTTATAAATCAATTGAAATACTACCTGTAGGGTCCTAATTTATAAAGAGACCAATTTTATTTTTTAAGTTTTCTTAAATCTGTTCTGTTATTTTTATTTTTCCCTCATTTTTTTCTTCTGTTAAGAAATGAAGCATATTTCGTACAATTGTATCCTTCAGATGAATTTTCTTTAGCTTAAAATTATGATCTTTTCACTGATTTCCCTAAAGGTTTGGACTTTTTAATCCACATCGATTTGTTCCCTTACATTTTATTCATTTTTTTTAACCTTTTCCCCAAAAGATTTGTGAGAAATATTGAAGTCATAGAATAATAATATTTAAGTAAATTAGATAAAAATAAATAAATAAATCTTAAAATAAAATGATTTGCTTGTTATAATATTCTTGAAAGTCTTATTATTTAACTTAGAAACCAATTACGATGTTATGCTATTTGTGCCAGCGATACTGCCTTTGACTATAATTATATATGGTAAGTGAAGTTAAAAACAAAAAGAAAAAAATTTAACAGGACTAGTAATGGTTGATGCTTCAGTGAGTAAGAGAGGAAGTGAGATCAAGGTAACAATATTCATAAAACAGAATAAGACTGTGTGTGACTGTGTGCAAATGTGTGCACACACATGTGATGTTAGATGATAGAATTGCTAGCATTTCAAGCAGCATTGACAAGTTATTTATAAAGAAATGAAGAGAAGTTGGCATTGTTACTTTTTAACTCCAGGTCATACCCTAGTCAAGCAGACCTATGATCAAATATATTCAATATATGGCCATCACCTTTTATTTTTGAGGCCTATATTATCCAATATATTCTTCTGTTTTCTCAAGAGATAATGTGAGATTTAAAATGGATTTGGTTGCTATTTCTAGCTACCTGAATGACCATGTCAAGACTCTCTCACTGGATTGCTACTTAATGTTGTAGTATGGTCGTATTTATAGGTATTGAGGGAGACAACAATAATGAAGCAAGCAGGCAGGCAGGCAGGCAGGAAAAAGAGTACAGATCATCAAGGGTTGAAGATCACAAGTCAAATTGAGCAGAAAGGAATGAAGGCAGTGAATAAAGCAGATAGGAGGAAAAAGTAGAATTAATGTGGTGAAAGAAAGAAATGCGGAAGTTTATAAGGTTCAGCCAGAACTAAGCAGGGGATTGGATTCAGAACACAAGTCAATATGTATAGGCAATATATATATATATATATATATATATATATATATATATATATAATGAAACAAATGCAGGGAAAAACAATTCCTTCACAGGGATATAATATTAAAATATACATATACACATATATATATATATGTTTATATATGAATATATATATATATATATATATATATA
>NC_142931.1:66737630-66795130 GCF_046866305.1 Octopus bimaculoides | reverse complement strand
ATGTCATGGTTGAAACTATTTTCTCTTCAGATATGTTAAGTTTATTGAAGCAATGTGACTTGCAAAAAATACCAATTCTATATGATTTTTTTTTTTCCATAAATATTGTTATGTATTCCGATAAGATAATGAAGGGTGAGAACTTACCCTATATTTTCCGAAGGTGGCGAGATAAACGTTTGTCAACGACCGTTTGGCAGAAATGAAATAACGTTGGTATGGATAACCAATTATATATACAGGAAGTTAGCATAGTACGAGACAGGTAACCTCGTACACTTCCTGTTAACGAGCAAGGCAGGTAATCTCGTACTTTCTGTTAAAAAGGGGAGCGGGGAAGATAGCTGGAGCTTGGCGCGGATAGAACCAGAATGAGAGACGGAGATGCATACGGGTCGGACCATTCACTGCCTACCTTGAAACCATTGAGACTGGACATAATCTCCATATATGAACATTTACTTCCCTGTTTGAACACTTTGTTGTTGCGATCAGAAGGTTACCCCTTTTTCTTACATTATTAATTTGTCTGATCGTAACAATATTTAACTTCATTACTGAAATAACCATGAACTTTAATTTCACAGTGAAAGGGTTAAGAATGAAAATTTTAAAGTAGTCAACGATATAAATTCAAAATAAAAACAAATCACCTGCAGCTCTGTAATGTAGTAAAAACATTAAGTGGATAATTCAGTAACCTTGACGGAAGGAAGGGTATCCATTGTCTCAATGAACAGAAACAAGAAGCAGAATGTACATAATATAACTGAGAGCATTTAGGAAATGATGAAGACAGACAAAACAATATAAAGCTGCCATACAAGACTAATTAATTTGAGGCTTTGTGTCTGTGTCTATATAACAAATCAATAGTATTTTCAATAATATTATTGATATTCCCTGGTATTTCTCTCTTGATGTAAATAAAACTTATATAATGATCATTTGGTGCTAAATGTTCATCTCATGTTTTACATAATTTTTCGTTTATCATGTCGACATCTTTTGATGTCATTGTTGTGACCAGAGTTTCTTGGCTTTTGGATGGTTTCTGTTTAGGTTTGTTGTTGAACTTTGTATTAAAGTGTAAAGTTTGAAAACTACCAATTTTGTTAAGTAGCTCAGTATGTGTTCCTTTGATCATTGATGTTATATCCTAGTTGGAATTTTACATTTCTACTTCATCATCATTTCTAACTTTCATTGTATTTTTTCCTTAAATATAAACATCTCTACATTGTTTTACATTTAACAGTGAAATTCTTCCTCTGTTACTTACTAATTGAATATCCAAAACACTACTTTCTGTTAATGTAGATATTTGAATGGCAAAATATTTTCCTTTTCAATCAACCTTTCATTTCAATATTTTTGCTTTATCCTCATATCATTTAGAGCTTTAAAACTTCAAAAGAACTGTAACGCAAGCTACAAGATACAATTCTTGGAAAATATCTACATGCACTTCTGCTATTTAATTTATGTACATGCATGTGTAAGAGTTGAAACTATTATATAGAGGAAATGCAAATTTCTTATTAAATGTATGTAAATATGAAAGCAGCAGAGTGTTACAAAAAAGTGCAAGAATGGCTGTGTAGTAAGGAGCTTACTTCCCAACCACATGGTTCCGGGTTCAATCCCACTGCGTAGCACCTAGGGCAAATGTTTTCTACAATAGTCTCAGACCCACCAAAAGCTTGTGAATGGATTTCGTAGACAGAAATTGAAAGAAGCCTGTCATATATCTATAATATAAATTGAACATTGGCGACTGTTGTATTCTTTCTTGTCTCGAGGTTCATGGTCAAACGGCTGGGTGGATTCGCGTGAAAAATGGCACACATGTGGAGACGGGTGCATGGATTGGAACGTGCTTTGTATTTTTTCCTAGCCCCCATAGTTACCGAGAAAATCGATTAAATCAACCTGCATGCGTGCGTGTATGTGAGTGTGTGTCACTGAAGCCATTCACACATACATACTTACAAACATATTTACTCTCTCTCTCTCGTTTTTTTCACCGTCAATCACTCACACATTCACTCACTACAAAAACTGAATAGAAAATTTCAGTTATCTCTCTCTTTCTTTCTCTCTCTGTCTCGCACACCCCATCAAACATACACACACACACACGCACACACATCGATTCTTCCGTCTCATGCAAACTTCAAAAGAAGTTCAGTCATAAAACTGTCCATGTCTCTTTTCATTTGACGCCCACTTCAAAAGATCCTCTTTCCCCAAAACACATATGGGCTACTTCATGGAAAGTTTTGAGGCTGGGACTTCCTGGAAAGTTCCGAGGAATGGACTTCTTGGGAATTTCCGAGTACAAGCTACTTCCTGGAAAGTTCCGAGGTGTTGTTTAGCGTTGATAATGACATAAGGCTTTACAAATTGCTTGATAATGATGGAAGTGTACCCAAATCCTATGATTAGTGGGATATTTGTTACAGATGTTATCATGTCTGATGCAGGTATATGAAAATTAAAAATGAAAAGGTCACCACTGGAAACTTAATCTGTGTTGTGAACTTATTTCAAACAATCATAAATGAAGGTTGCTCTTGTCTCGCAAAACAACACCATTGCTTAGGAAAGGATAAAATTAGAAAGCATGACTGTGATGCTTTTTACAAAGTGAAGTTAATTAGCTACAGCTTCAATTATGGGCTCAGCTCATTAGAAAATTAAATATACACAATGTCAATGCAATAATGAAAACTAGCTGATCCTGCAGAAATTCCATGGTTATTTTGAAATTTATAAAAAGGTCTTATGTGTACATAAAACACATAATTTTATTTTCAAAGTTGTTTCTTTAGAATTTTGCTGTGTCTAGTCATTATGCCGATAATAATAACAACACATGCACAGACCCCATTCTACTTCTTTTTATTAGTCAGTTGATTGAGTAACTAACCAACTAATTAATTGATCATTTGTCCAGCATATTGGTTAAACAGTCAATCAGTTTATTTGTACATCAAATTTCTTTCATTGCTGTTAGCAACCTTTTCAGTGATTAGACAGTTGGATTGACTAATAATAAAGAAGTGGAATTGAACCTGTGTGTGTGCTATTATTATTGGTGTAATTACACTCTCAGGATGCAACAAAATTTGTTTCAATGCACAAATTCACATCAAGAATCTTGCAAATCAAATACAAAAATGGAATAATTCTTCAGAATTGTTTCCTTCTTGAGATAGTGTGAAGTCCACGTACATAGCACTGGAAATATAGTCTTGGGAAAATATATTTTTATAAAAATATTCTTTATTAGACACTTGTCACTTCTTCTGCATTGGGAGTTGTTATCCATTATTTTTATCTTTCCATCAAGAAGTAAACAATCTTAACTATGGATTGAAATCAAAAATATAATCTATGTATAATATTACTCTGCTACGCCAAAACTATATTGATAAAGCTTGAACAAATCTTAATACATTGTACTATGGTATGTCCTTATATTCGAAACAGAGAAAAGTTAATATGGCTGAATTTGAAACCACAGTTGCTGTGAACAAACCACAGAAGTTGCTCCTGTAAATACATGCACACACACACATACACACACACACACATGCACATACACACACATACATACACACACACACACACACATGATACACACACATACATACACACACACACACACACATATGTACGTACACAAATCATACTTTATTTAAAGTATTTATTCATCAGTTTTATGAATTATATGAATAATATAAATGTTGTATCTATAATAGGTTATGTTTTTGAATTCGTCCCATAGTTTATTAGTCAACTGTCTTATGAATAATCTAAATGAGTTTTGTACAAAATGTTATATCTTCAATTTCATTCCAAAGTTTAATAGTACATACATAGATTTTTGTAAATTATTATTATTACTATTCAGTAATCTTATTTTTATCATGTGCTTTCACTGCATTACCAAGCTCTGTGTGTCTTGGGTATGTGCTGTGGTTTGTTGTACACTCATTTTCACTGTATTGAAAGTGCTTTACATAGGATGTGTGTGGTACCTAGTAGTGTTATTTTTCTGTATGTTATATATACTTGTAAGTCCTGGTGTTTTGTCATGTATTTGTCTGAATGTTTTTTATCATGCATAATGCACCTACTATTATAGATATTTTTTCTGTTTTTAGGCTCCACATTCGAGTTACCTCTATTTTCAGATCATTGTATTTTGAAAGTTGCTCCATTTCTTTTAGAGAAACATTGTCATCTGTTGGTATTGATACATCGATTAGAAGGCATCTTTTTTTTTGGTGATCTCTGATAACTATATCTAGTTGTTAGTCTTAATTTCTCTATCTGGTGTGTATTGGCATATCCCAGAGTGTGTTTGTTTTCACATTTTGAGTGACCTTTATCATTATTATTATTATTATTATTATTATTGAGTGAGAGAGCAATGCATGCAATCAAAGTGACACTGGGTAAAAATATACAAAGCTCAGTATACCTATCGTGGGCTTCAGTTTGATAAGGGTACATAAGGTACATGCATCACAACCATATGTGCACGACATAGTGATCTCATATCAAGATAAACAGTGCATGATCTTGTAGGTGGGCCCCAGTTAGAAGTTTCTTTAGATTGAGTAGCCCATCCTACTCAAAAGATCTCTGAATAAGGTTTGTTTAAGGATGATGAACAAAACACCCATGCCGCCAGAAGTGATTTATTAAAACCCCAAAGAATTCCTCTAAACACATGGATGTGATGCTCCCCACCTACTTCTGCTCATGCTTAGTGATGCACATATCATCAGCCACTAAGGGATATGCTCAACTGGTGAAGGTCAAGCAATTGACAAGCAAATCTATGGTATTAAGCAGAATATTTGCTGTAGCCCATCTTTTATACCGAGACAAAACAATGTACACGATAACACTTCCAATCAGTTAAGATCAGAAGCCATACGAGCCACTGCTTAGAACTGCATCAAAGCAGTTATTATTATTATTGTTATTATTATTATTATTATTATTATGATGATCATCATCATCATATGATCAGTAACAGCACGGTTGATAAATTCTTACAAAACTGAGTGTCCTATCTAGATTCCATTCATGGAATAGCTATATTTCACTTAGTTCACTAAATGTCTTTGAATAAAGCATAAATACCACAGTATCTAAACTGCTTCTCCTAGTATCAAGAAGACTGGTATTTTGATCATGTACGTCTATTTTAAATTAACTTTATTCATTAGACTTAGCACATAGGATAATTATCTTTTAAATGCTTTTTTTTTAATTTTAAAAATAAGGAGAGAAATGATAGCCATCAGACAAAAGAACTTCAGTCATTTTGTTGCATCTTTCTATGTTTCAAGTTCAAATCTCACTGAGATCAGCCTTGCTTTTCATATCTCCTGTGTCCATAAAAATGGACACCAGTCAAATGATTTAATCAATATAATCGATTAATTGACTACACACCCTTCCCTTTAAAGATTTTGTTTAACTTGTGCTTGTGCTTGAAACTATTATAAATCTGTTTTCTAATGTTTCTCTTTTAATGGACAAAGACATCAGATATAAAAATACATCTCTTGCTAGACCACTTTTAAATAGAGTTCTCAATTATCTTATCTTACACATCATCCAATATTTGAATAAATCATGTACTAGGAAGTTGTTTTATGCAAGATTTAATACAGTAATATCTTTAAAATATCCTGATGGTAATCAGTATTGTAGACGCTCATACTACATGTTTAAGATTAACCTCAATAAAATAATATTTTATAATTTTATTTTATATGAGTTCAGTCTTGTTCTCTCCTCCCACCTCTTCTTCTTTCACTACGTATACACACACATATACACATTCAGACACACACGCATATACACACTCAAACACACACACATATATATATACACACACAAACACACACACTCATATATATATATATGTATATAAAGGTGTGATGTATATGATGTGTTGATGTACTGAATAACTATGTTGAAAATTCTCACTGAACTAATAATTATTGCCAAGAATAATTATTACTTATTCTCAAAGAAAAGAAGAGGAAATTTCAAAGAATTATGAATTACTATCACAGAGATATCTACTAATTTTCATGCTTAGGGAAAGTGCATTTGCATTTACAAAAGGGGAACTTGATACATTATATAGAGTAGTAATGTATTATTTTATTTTTGAAACTTCATACGTATATATATATATATATATATATATATATATATATATATATATATATATATATATATATATATAGGTGTGCGTGAGTTTGTGTAGATGTGTGTGTGTGTAATGTATGTATGGAGTCTGGTGCTGCCCCTCAGCTTACCAGCCCTGGTCAAACTATCTAACCCATACCAGCATGGGCAATGGATGTTAAATGAAGATGATGATGATGATATATATAAACCCCACTATTTACTGACTTATATATATATATATATATATATATATATATATATATATATATATATATATATATAGAGAGAGAGAGAGAGAGAGAGAGAGAGAGAGAGAGAGATTCAGATGAATTAGATACTTAAGTTGAGGCACCAGAATTTAGTACGGTACTATCCATACAATTTCAAAATAAGGTGATTAAAATCAAAATAAGCAGCAAGGATATCCAGAGGTAATGCAGTATGACCATTTCAAGCAACTCCATTTAATTGAACGATGCAATCATTACATCAATTTAAATACAGAGTGATTGTCAGCTGCATAAAGACAGAATTCTATGTCTTTATGCAGCTGAGGATTGCTCTGCATTTAAATTGGTGTAATGATTGTATCATTCAATTAAATGGAGTTGCTTGAAACGATCATATTGCATTACCTCTGGATATCCTTGTTGCTTATTTTGATATATATATATATATATATCATTTATACTCATTTATTGTGCTTTTAATTATTAATTTTTCTATATGTGATAGTGGATTTTCATCGATGAGTTCTTGAAAATTGGTTATTTTCCCTAAAACTATATATATTTTATATATATATATATATATATATATATATTTGTTAAACAGGACAACAAACACTAAGGCAAGGCAAATCTCAAGTCATATACGTTATTATTATTAAAAAGTTTACAGAAAAAACTGTATGACTAAATTTTTTAATTATAATAATGTATATGTCTTGAGGTGTTTGCCTTACCTTAGTGATTGTTGTCTTCTTTAACAAATATATATCTGCTATATCAGAAATTTACAATGGTTCCATAACTCCCATCTCGAGTATGAACTTGGAGCCCTGGTAATCTGTTACAGCACTTACCCAGTGAACTAAACTCCCATATTTTGTATGTATATATATATACATTTGTATATGTATGTATGAATTAAAAGCAATACCATAAAGCCCAGTTTTTGTTTTAATATGGATATACTTTGCAATTGATATATTTGAGGAATTTCAAATTGTATTAATGGTTTTCTCCTTAAAAATAAAAAAAAAAAACATCTGCATACATACAATTGAGATAGTCAGAACACAGTTGTTCTACATGAGGACAAAGCTTGGCTTGTAATCCCTTTTACATACTATATATTACACACACAAACACACACACATATTAATTGAAGTGTACAGTTTTATATAGCCCTTATGGCTGATCTTATCAATTGGTTTCACGCTAGGGGTTCAACAGAGTGTTAGATAACATTCTGATTATGTAACCCTGTACTCATCAGAGATGACAGCTACGGAAGGAAAAACTATGGTGTGTATATATATATATATATATATATATATATATATATATCATCATCGTTTAACACCCCTTCTTCACGCTGGGATGGTTTGGCCCAGACTTGGCTATGTCAAGATGGATTTTTATGTATTTCTTCCTCCCACTTGGATTTGAAATGTTGCCACAATTATAATATGTCTATTCTACTGTAATTTTCGTACAGCTGAAGATTGCTCTATATATTGCATTTAATGTAATGCTCGCATTACTTAAATAAATGGAGTAGCATGAAACGTGCGTACTGCAATCATCGTTAAAATCCGTGTTGCTTATTTTTGACTTTTTGATCACCTAGTTTTTGGAATGGTTTTTATATAATACCATATCATACTATATTCTGGTGCCTAAACATAAGTACCATATTCAATTTTTGAATCTAAATCTAAACCTTTATAGATGTATATATATATATATATATATATATGTATATACTAGCTTAAAAGTCACCCTTTGGATGGCTCTTCGTTGGGCCTTGAGCCCAACAATGACACTTCATGCATTGAGTACGTACTGAATTTTATTAATCTTGACCAATATTTTTCAAACAATGATATAATTGATATGACAATGATATAATTGGTAATTATTGCAAAGCTGCATGATAAACAACAATTTTTTGTCTTCCCATTCAGAGGTCAGTACACTATTTTTTCTATCTAAGCTCTTTCTTTCTCTCTTTCCCTTTCTGTTGATTGCTTTCAACCATCACCATCACCAGTACCACCACCATCGCCACCACAACTGCCATTCATACACCATTCAGACTTCTGATGCCACCACCATCAATACTTTTGACTTTGCCACCTTCCCCTCCACCACCATCACTACTGTCTTTCACATTGTTTACTATCCCTAACTGCTTCGGCTACCAACACCACCATCATCATCACCGCCTCCACCTCTATCGCAACTACAGCTCATACTATTACTATCACCCCATTATCATCACAACTGTCACTCTACTACCACCCTCACCGTTTCTATGAATACTATTACTCTTACCTCAACATGAGGAATAGTAGAAGTGTCATTGAATAATGAGAGAAGGGGGGGTTCAAAGTGTGACACACTGACACACAGAAATTCGCTTTGACATTTATTATTATAGATATCACCATTATCATCATCATCATCATTTAGCATCTGCTTTCCATGCTGGCATGGGTCAGATGGTTTGACCGTAACTGATAAGCCGGAGAACTGCACCAAGTTGCAGTCTGATTTGGTGTAGTTTCTATGGCTGGATGTTCTTCCTAATGCCAACAACTCCAAAAGTGTAGTGGATGCCTGTTATGTGTCACTGATGGCATGAGTACCTTATTTGCATATTAGCAGCACAAGTGTCCTTTACATGTCACTAGCACAGATACCTTTTATGTGTCACCAGCACCAGCCATGACTACGATTTCATATGACATGATGATTTTTCTGAAATACAGCAAATCGTAATGTATGTTTATATACATATAAATGTATGTATGTATTCTTTTATTCTTTATTCTTTTACTTGTTTCAGTCATTTGACTGCAGCCATGCTGGAGCACCGCCTTTAGCTGAACAAATCGACCCCAGGACTTATTCTTTATAAGCCTAGTACTTATTCTATCGGTCCCTAATGCCAAACCTCTAAATTACAGGGACGTAAACACACCAACATTGGTTGTCAAGTGATGGTGGTGGGGACAAACGCACAAACACACACATATATATACAACAGGCTTCTTTCATTTTCCATCTACCAAATCCAATCACAAGGCTTTGGTAAGCCCGAGGCTATAGTAGAAGACATTTGCCCAAAGTGCTACGCAGTGGGACTGAACTCTGAACTATGTGGTTGAGAAGCAAGCTTCTTAACACACAGCGACTCCTGCTCCTATGTATGCATTATGTATATATGTATGTATGTATGTATTATGTATGTATGTTGGGTTTGTAGTAGTGGTGGTGTTGGTGATGGAGGTGAATATGACAGCAGGAGTATCGTCAGTGGTGGCACTGGTCACGTTGTGCTTGTTAACTGTATTGTTGTTGCTGTTTAGTCTCAAAACAATGCTCATTGACCCAAGGTCAAAGACATTTCATTCAACATTTAAAATACACTAGAGTACCACATTATCTCGTGATAGGTTTTTTTTTATTATTTATTATAGAGACAGGAGTTGCTTATCTTGTTCACACTATTGTTACCATTGTTGTTGATCATTAAGGAATTGGTCGGTTGATAATGGTGTTTGATTGTATTGGGTTTAGTATTGATAATGGCTGTGTTAAAGTTGATGACAGTGGTGGTGATGGTGGTAGTGGTGAAAGTTACTTTATATAATTATATATATATATACATATATATGTATGTATATATATATGTATATAAATAGACACTTAAAAAGGTGCTCATTGTGAACTAAGGAAATACACACACACATTCACGATGAAATATTCCGCATCACATTCCAGAAGTGTTTATAGCGATACACAAACACTAACACAATCACACATACAGATATACATGTATATAATATATATATATATATACATACATATATATGTGTGTGTGCATATGTATATGTGTCTGTCTGTATGTATGTATGATGATTATGGTTCTTCAAATTGATAACTAATTTGATGTAAGATAAAACGTAGAGAAGCACCCTTTTGGCTAAGAAGAAAGTGTAGATTTAAATTCTTAAAATTTATCTCAGTTTCCGTAAGAGAGAAATTACAGATCATAGCCTGAAATTGGTAGTCATACTTTACAATTACCATAAGCACGATATCCTGTAACCTGAAGTAGCCATAATGTAGGAGATGCTTGTATTCTATTTCATTTACTAAACTTGATGTTAAGAAATATTTTCCTTTTATTTATGAAATTTTTATTACTATCACACACATACATGCACACATGCATAAATTCTAGTCATATCTTGTGTGAGATACAACACTATATCTTGGATAACGTAGTTCTTGATACACTATGTCTGAATAAAAGTTGGTAGGATCAAACTAAGAATACTTCCCACCATAGTTTTTCCCCAAACAAGGTCGATCTAGTCTAAAGCATCAAACAACAAATAACAATGAAAAAACTTTTAAGGTTGTTGTTTAGCCCAAGTCCATCATTGATCAATAAATCTATGATCACAGACGTTCCATCTATGACTATCCAACTATACTCTATCCAGGACTACATCATCTTATGTCTCCACAAGTTTTGTAGATGGTAGGGTATTATTTGAAGGTGATCTTGCAGCTATTTTGTTGCTATTTGTAACTAGTTCAATGACCTCAGGTGGCACCTAAACAAAATTATATGCTTTGTTAGTATAGAAATTTTCTCTCAAACTATTCTGTCATTATCTTAACATGTGTTGGCATAGTTTATATTATCTAAGTAGAGGATTTTAATGTTAAGTTATTTCTTTTTCTCACCACAGTATTTACTTTTTTACCTTACGTTGATGATTTCATCTTTTAACATTTTTTCATATGCTGTAGCAAACAATAAACAGTATGGAATCCCTTTATATATATATGTAAAATTGCAGGGTTTCGTCTTTCAGAAAGAAAAAAATATTTTGGACTTTAACAAATGCTCACCCACTATATGCCATCAATTTTATTCTATAAAGCAATATTGTTCTTGGTTTTGAAAAATGTACTTAACTGCAATATTTAAGCAAAATGTTTCACTGATAGGCAAATGGTTATCTAAATAATAACGCAGGCAGAACTGTAAGAATTTGCAAAATATATATTCTAAGCAATAGAGACAGTACAAGAGTAGAATAGGCAAACTTTTTGATTTTGCATTTTTTTCCCTTAAATCTCTGTAATAATATCTATAAAGTTATCTAAATCAAGTATGAAAACTCTCAATTCTGAGAAGCATACTTCAGCAAAAAATCTCGTAACTGAAATTCCAGTTTATATTGCATTTTTTACATAGGCTTCTAATTTCATAGTTGCAAATGAATTTTAAAATTGACTTTCTTGTATATATGCATATGTAGTTTGCTTTACTTTGCTGGCATAAATCATATGAGAATAATGTAAATATATCTGGAAACTTGAGACAAAGCATTAAAATGCTTTTAGAAAAATGAAATAGAATATTTGATTGATAATTTGACCCTTCGTTATCTGAGTACAACAGACACAATCAAAAGTTAGCTCAATGAGTTGCTCGATATCCACACTATGCTGGATGAGGAACTTGTCATCATGGTCAGTAGTATTATACTCATAATATCTCACAAAAATACGCTTAAGGAACATGAATTACAGAGCATCTGAATTGCCTGAATGCATATACAACCTACGTTATACTGAAAAACTGTTTCACAAAACCCAAATTTATATACTTCCCCCACACACACACCCACCTGCAGTATACCATGAAGCTTATCACATCACAGCAATCTATTGACTGATAATGCTTACATTAGCAGATATATCCAATGTTAGTTTCAACAACAACAGTTGATGACAGCAACTCTATCACTAAAATCATAAGCTTAGGAAATAAGAGTTAATCTGATTTTGCATTGCCAGCACATATCTCCTCCCTGCAGACTACAGTAACATTGACTGAGAGGATCACTGCTACAGGATCCTCCTCATCTGCCTGTTTTATATAACCTGTTTTATATAACCTGTTTTGGAGGTATTGCTGTTTCATTTTGTTGTTGAAACTATACAGTCACTGAAAAGAAATAATTAAATTAGAATGTGACAGCTGCTGAGAGACATGTAGAGTGTGTAACTGGAGACCAAACCAGATCAACAAGATCTGGCATGATTGGCAAATGCACGTGAGCCATGAATATGTTAGCTTTTGAAATAATATCTTTGCATGACAGAGATAACAGGAGATACTTAGCAAATTTCTTGTGAAGGATGGAGAAAGCTGGAAATAATGAACTAGGAGAAAATAATAGCTTGTAACTTTGACAAAACCACAAATTTTGAGAAGGGTTTGCTTTCTGGTGCCTTCAGTTAATACTATGCTAGCCAAGTGCCTTCCAAACTGGCTTAGTAGTTCATTGTGTACCAAATGTTAAAATACAGTTGACAGGCTAAACTGAAGGGGTAATATGACTGTCTTACCACTTCAATGCCAGGAATTGTACCTGACATGATAAAAAAATGGATAATGAAGCAATCCTTGATATCTACTGGAATACTGGCAATCTTGGAGTTGACCGGACTGGAGTGCAACAGGAAAAAATAAACACTCAGATAGAATGACCTTATTTTGTATATGCCCCTTAGCTGTGGTGCCGCTATCACTGACACATCCTTAAAAGCAACACCTCGGTGGTTGTGATCCACCCATTGATGCGATAAGGACAAAAGATGGCCAGCAGTGCAAGTATGCATCATTGTCAGACATATACTTGTTTAATATGGATGCAATAGAAACAAACTAGTGTGGCCAAAATCGACATCACCTAACTCAGTTGAGAGCTACTCATGAGCCATAAAGTAGTGTCTGGCTAAGTTGTTTCCCAGTGCTCCAGATTGGTACAGTGCTGGATTATGATGCCTTTTGAGTTGGCGTGGCTCTGTGTCAGCTCATTATGTAACTAATTTTAAAGTGAAGAGATGATCAAGAGATAAATCTTAACTAATGCCACCAGGACAAAATATATAGCTTTTAAATCATGGTAATAACAATTGTTTGTGGCAATACTTTGTGTGCCTGTACACTACTAAGATATTGATTGCCCCACGCACCATTCTCTTCTTCTGTGTTTATAAAATTTTATTCTAAAATTTAATTGTAAAAAAAAAAAAAAATTGTTTTTTTGTTTTTTAATATCCAACTTCAAAGGAAACTATGACTAGAAATACTGTGAATAACACATAATTGTTTAATTTCTAACAATAAAACAAAATCATTAGAAGAAAAACAAAGAAAAAACTGAAAAAATTAGGAGAAAGCTATGGAAAGTTTCCAAGAGGATTTAATATATTTTCATCTTTGGCAACTTGTAGCTACAGTGAAAAACCATTGTTAAAAGTGTTTATAAAAAGTTTTGAAGGAATAAATTGGATGAATAAGCTTCAAAAGATGGATGATGTTGATGGTTGATTGATGGAAATGAAGCATGTACGAGAGATAAAACTGCATCCTTTATATATTTATTTATTTGTTTGTTTATTTATTTGTTTGTTTATTTATTTTACTATAAATCATTATGAGATACATATCATAACAGTGTAATAACCTCATATGGTGTAGGAATGATTCAGATTGAAGCCAGTTTATGATTACTAGTATTGATGTTTTTTGTCTGTTTTTGTTTGCTTTTTATTTTTTGTTTTCTCATGGAGTTCAGACTCAAGTTTTGAAAGCCTGTTACTAGCTGCAATCTTATATATCTGAAAAATAAATACTAATGCCACTGAAAATAATTTACTTGTAAAGTAACTGCATTCAAAACCTCATGTTGGCTGTCAGAATTCAGGCCAGTAGGGAAAATTGGCTGTAAAATGAAAATACAAAATAAATGGGCAATTCCAGTAGATTGTTAGTTATGTCATTAGTATCTGGAATCTGTGTACATCAAAAATACTTTTAACATAAAAGTAATAACCTATGAAACATTTAAATTTCATTCACAATTCAACTGCTCTGTCTGGATGTTATTTCAACAGCTTAACCTTTCAGCATTTAAACCAGCCATTTCCAACCAAAATATTCTACTTGTTTCATGTTCAAACAGGCCAGATGTGGTTTCTCACACCAACCCTACAATATCATTCTAATATATTAACAGTTATGTTATCAAAATCTCATAGCTACAAGGTAATGCATGATTAAATCAAAACAATGTGAATAAATAAGCATTACATCTGACAGAGCAATTTGAATGCTAAAGAGTTAATGCTGTTCTTTCCTTTCTTTTTAAATGCCCAACTTCAGACATTGGATATTTAAAAATACCCCAGTTATCCATAACTGAACAGATTCATAACCAAAAGCATTCCCATGGCAGATACTGGTATCATGCAACTGGCACCTATTACATTCTTTAAGTGGTTGACATTAGGAAGGGCGTCCACCTATAAAGCCATACCAAATCAGACTGGAGTCTGGTGCAGCCCCTTAGCTTCCCAGCCCTGGTCAAACCAGCCAACCCATGGACAACAGACATTAAATGATGATGATGATGATGATAATAGTTTCTGCTTTGACTATTTTACATATTTTTATCTTTATCTTTTACCCGTTTCAGTCATTGGACTGTGGCCATGATGGGGTACTACCTTGAAAACAAATCGATCCTAGTATTTGTTTTTTTTTATTAAGCCTGCTACTTATTCTATTGCTCTTTTTTGTTGAACCACTAAGTTATGGGGACGTAAACAAACCATCAAGTGGTGGTGAGGACAAACTGGATATGAACTTCAAATGTAAAGGGCAGCATGAAATACCACAAGTTACTTTGTTTAATGTTCTTACAATTCTTATTTCTTTGTTGCCCACAAGGGGCTACACACAGAGGGGACAAACAAGGATAGACAAACAGATTAAGTCGATTATATCGACCCCAGTTCGTAACTGGTACTTATTTAATCGACCCCGAAAGGATGAAAGGCAAAGTCGACCTCGGCGGAATTTGAACTCACAACATAGTGGCAGACAAAATACTGCTAAGCATTTCACCCAGCATGCTCACGTTTCTGCCAGTTCATCGCCTTAGTTCTTACAATTCTACCAATCCACCACCTTAGTAGTAGTAGTGGTGGTGGTGGTGGTAAAAATAATAATAATAATAAGCAAACTTTTATAAAGTAACCACAGAGGGTCTACAAAAATATTTGCAAACAAGCAAATATAGACTGATTAGTATAATATGAGAAAAATATTTATAAAAAAAACATTTTTTTTATATATGTATCATCATCATCATCATCATCATCATCATCATAAAATAAAAACAAGAAATTCAAAACAAGAAACTAAGTACTTCAAGTAAATATGTTTAGATAATAAAAAAAAAAAAAAACC
Source organism: Octopus bimaculoides (assembly GCF_046866305.1). NCBI lineage: Eukaryota > Metazoa > Mollusca > Cephalopoda > Octopoda > Octopodidae > Octopus > Octopus bimaculoides. The sequence continues at coordinate 66,779,326 of NC_142931.1, read as the reverse complement.
CGACAAAACAACTGAAAATGTGAAATGAACAAAAGATTAAATAGAAGTGGAACTCCAAAAATACTAAAGAATAAAATGGAGAGAAAGACTTCTTCATGGTCAGCATCCTGCAAGAATGGACAGAGACTAAGTGAGCCAGTATGAAAGATAACAATGGCTTAAAAGCTTTGGTCTAAAGACAGAAATTAAAGAACTGATTTTTATCTGCATAAGATCAATGATTATCCACAAATAATGATGTTGTTGTTGATGATGATGATGATGGTGATATTGGTGGTGATGATGACGACGACGACGACGACGACGACGACGACGACGATGACGATGATGATGATGATGGTGCTGATGTTGATGATGATGATGATGATGATGAAAGCTGCTAAAATAAGATAATAAAACAAGAGTCTAACATCAACTGTAGACTATGTAATCATCCTACAGAAGCAATCAATAGCATAATTTCTGGGATGAGTTGGCAGAAATAACAGACTACCAGACTAAATGATTTTACATTCTTTAATCTTTATTCTCTACATTCTTAGTTCATATTCCACCAGATTTGAATTTGATTTTTCATCTTTACAGGACTGATGAAAAATACCGATCATTCATGGGTTGGGAAGAGCTCATTCAGTTGACTACACTATGACAAAAGTTCAAACATATCTCAACTTACATTGGTAACGGGTTCTAAGACATGCGATTTAACTCCAAAAATGATGTGACACGAGAAAACATCTTTCTAAAAATCTATAAGTTTTAGTTTGGCCATCCTTCCATATGCTTCATTGATTTCATATAACCATGACATTCATCATGGCCCTGCCATGCATGTTCTCAATTCGTCAACATTTGCCATTCCACTATCCTGAAGCAAGATGTCCACATTGGTTAGACGTTTTCTTCCCTGATGATTCTTCCTTCAACTGACTGCCATAAGACAAATTGAATAGCTCTAAATGTTACTTGGAGAACTCATTTAACCAATGAGCAGCTTTATCAAGATCTATCCAAAGTGACTGAGAAGATTCAGCAGAGAAGAATGAGAGTTGTAGGTCACTGCATCAGCACCCAGAAGAACCTGTATATCTGAAATTATCCCTCAGACACAACATTCCAGGACCTCAACAGAATAGGACCCCTCAGATTGAAAAACAAATTCCCTACTCTTGGTGGATGTCAGCTTTGTGCCATTCAAGTGACGGCCTGTCATCCCAACCTGTCCTCTAGAGATTTCCCCATTCATGAGGTAGAGTTCTTGATGGCTATGCCTCAACTGCTTGTACCTTATTAGCAGTTGAAGTACTTTCCCAGAGGATTTGATGGGTTTCTTTGGGTAGTCATCGCTGGTAAGGTTTTACAAGGCTGGAGTGAAAATCCTGCCTCAACCACTTTTAGTTGCCTTTTATGAGGTGTAGAGAAAAAGTTGGGTTTATTCTTTGGCCTGAAGTTCCCACAATACAAAACATATGTTCTCTTCTCTGAGGTCTGGTTGGGATTATGGCTCATGCTGGTTGACCAATTGCCACATGGTCACAGTGAATGGAAAAGTTTCTTGCAGAGATGTGGTCTGACTGGGACATTACTTGAAAGATTGCCTGGGATGACTGAAGCGAATACCAACAATTGGTGAATGTAGCGATGTTCTGCATTGGTGCATGCCCTTCTATCTGACCTAACCTGACCTGTGTAATAGATGGTTATTACATATTTTCACATGTATTTTTTAGATGTTTTTTTTTTTATTTCATGCTTTTGAAATATGTCACTGATGCAAAGTCAGATAAATTGATTGAAGTTGAAGCTAATTTTCTCATTTATATCTTAAAAGAAAAATATACAGCAGGAGTGGCTGTGTGGTAAGTAGCTTGCTTACCAACCACATGGTTCTGGGTTCAGTCCCACTGCATGGCACCTTGGGCAAGTGTCTTCTACTACAGTCTCAGGTTGACCAAACCTTGTGAGTGGATTTGGTAGACGGAAACTGAAAGAAGCCTGTCATATATATGTATATGTATATGTGTGTGTGTATTTGTGTGTCTGTGTTTGTCCCCCGCCCTCATCGCTTGACAACCGATGCTGGTGTGTTTACATCCTTGTAATTTAGCGGTTTGGCAAAAGAGACCAATAGAATAAGTACTAGGCTTACAACGAATAAGTCCTGGGGTCGATTTGCTCGACTAAAAGCGGTGCTCCAGCATGGCCAAATGACTGAAACAAGTAAAAGAGTATAGAGTAAAGAGAGCATAAAGACAAAAAATATGTTCCTTGAAATGACATAAGTTGAGTTATTCCTGTACGTAGAAGTCTCAAAACTTTTGTTGTTGTTGTTGCCTGCAGTCTTTATCATCTTCATCTATGATCAAAGATGTTCCAGCTATGATCATCTCTGACCATGCTGTTTTCTGTTTTGTTTTTCCTTTTCAGGTATTTTGCATCTGCATCTACGTTACATCTTCCAGTGCTTCTTATTTTCATGTCAATAATATATAATATTGGAAAAATTTGACTGCTATCGTTGAGCAGCCATGTACAGATTTTTCTCATTTGCAGTTCAAAATTTTTGTTAGAAACCAATAAAATAAGTCATTGACTCAGAAAGATATTTTTATACCATAAATTAGATGGAAATGAAGGAAAATATTTAAGAAACTTGTCTCACATGTTTTTAAGAATTCTATTTTACTAATCTAGTTTAGTAATCTTATATAATTAAATCATTCAAATAAGTATTTGAAATCTGAAAGTCAGCCTGGAGGAGTCCATTTCTCTCTAAGTAATTGATTACATCTAAAAAGTATATGTATAAGAAGTAGGTGAAATGAACTGGATCATTTGGAAATCGAACTGGCATAGCAGATTTTATTTAGCAGTAACTTATCACTAAGCTAATAATTTTTTAAATATTCATAGTGAAATTGAAAGTCAGTGTCTCAACTGATTATCAAAAAGTAATGTCGTGTTTAAGTATTTATTGTTATTGTTGTTGTTTAGCACTTTATCAATCTTGACTAAGCAGACCTATGCTCAAAAGAAATCTAAGGAATTCTTGCTTTCAGATATAGTATATGAGTCTTATTACAAGAAGTAGTGTGTGATAGAGGTTGAATTGACCCCAATTTCTATCAGAACAGTTAGTTATGCAGAAGCTGGTACATTATGGATCATACATCACTTCTTATAACAGTGAGCTGTCCCTTCATATGAAACTACTTACCATGTATTTTGGTGTATACAATGAAGTTTGAACTTACAAAAAAAAAAAAAATCACTTGCAAGCTATACGTTATCTTAAATACCAAGAATAAAATCTGTACTTTGATATTCAGTGGTATAGTGAAACAAGACAGAGTTTACAAATTAAAGAAAATACCTACAATGTAATTTAAACCAATGTTTCTGAAGTAAATTAGTAAATCCATTTTAAGTAAATTCTAAAATTATATTTGACACCCTGTTAGTTCCTTTTAAATAACCAACAGCTAAGTGATATTGCTAGTGTTTAGACTACACTAGCCAGGTGCATTTGATGTGTATTATGGCAGGTAATTCATAGTGTTTTGCCATTATTTGAAATGAATTGTCCTAAATTTTAATAACAAAGGCTGTATTGCATAGTGCTTAAAATCATCATTACACTGATTATTGAGATGGTCATTAAATGTATATTAGGTTAGTGAACTCTCAGTGTTAAGTGCCATACTCCAACTCCTCTGTGTCTGTTAGAATAATGTCTTTATTGCCAAATAGAAACATTTATAACTGTAATAATATTACATAACTGTATGTTACAAGTGTTAGTTTTGATACAATATGTATCAAAATATACTAAGAACATGTGCTTTTATCTTGTGAAGAATTTCCAACACCAACACTTAAATCTACTGTTGTAAAACATTGATGGTCATTCTCATACAACACATACAATTCAAAATCTACACTTTAAATGAATATAATAGGCATTGGTAATGAGATGTGAACCATCCGAAAGTTACTGTGTAAGCAGGAATCATATAAACTTGGTCAACTTCTATTCTAAAAGTGCATTATACTTTCAAGATATTCATCTTATCTTATATTTCTCTGTAACAATACATCATTTTCACTAATTATTTCTCATCATGTACCAAGTTTATTTCCAGTTCTCTATACTCATTACAAATAATTACATAGAACTGTAAAAGAACATGCTGCCAGAAGACAAATAGAAAATAGATGTATAGTTCTATTTCACAGAAGAACAAGAAGTTATTAAACATAACAAGAGAAATAGTTCACTGATAACTTAATGAATATATGTAGTCTCATTTTCAAAGTAGAAATATTGAAGACCAGAGAACAAATTCTCAACAACAATAAAGCACAGCAGATGACAGTCCAAGAATAGCATGGTAATCATATTTGATTACCATGGAATTCACACTGTAATCATATTTGACAATACAATAATTATTCAATTATCATATCTTTTTATTCATATTTCTATGCATTATATAATGCCAGGCTTCAACTTTTATATATTTATTTATTATTTCAGTCTTTTAGTTGGTTTATTTAACAAAAAGTACAGTTGATATTTCAAGAATATTTATATTCTTTTTATGATATATAGTTTACACACTCTGAAAAAGAAAAAAATACTGAAATCTTTGTTTAATTACCAAAATTTTTAGATTGTAAACTTACTGTTGCTCGTGCATAAAAGTCTCTCCTTTCTTTGTCACTAATATTGCCTGAGAAAAGGCTAGAGTTGATAGAGCCTGGCACTTGTAGTGTCAGAAGTGTTGCTGTGAGAATGCAAAGAACAGGAGCAGATTCCACAAGGAATCTTGTTCATTACTCTAACTATTTAGCCAGAACAAAAGAACAAAATGCTGACTTCAGTAGGGTTGGAACGCAGACTACGAAGAGTGGGAACAAATACTGCAAGACAATATGTTTAATGCTTTAACAACTACTCATCCATCACCCTACCGAAGCATAGTTTTGTTTTACTATTGCACTTCAGAATAATTAAAAAAACCTCGATAGATTCTAAACAGCAATGTTATATCTACATATTGATGCTATCAGAGACTTTTGTGATAGAATTTGCATGCCCACATATAGTGCAAGTCATGATAAATAGAAACTCATCTCATTCTTAAGGATACTTAAGAAGAAAGAATTCAAAATATTTCAGCAGAATGTTATATGAAAGATCATTGCTCCTTGAGGAGGAACATCTGAAGGAGACACATGAAAATATGAAAATATTGCTATATGGATTTCCTGATCTTGATTGGACTGCAGTTCTTCAGCACAAGTGTGATTATAGTTGGTACTATTGTGGTCACATGATCGAAGCTTGAGCCTGATCACACCATTTTTCTTTCTGGCTTTACAATGTTAGCATGGCCACACCACTAGCAATGTACACCAAAGAAGAACAAAGAGGAGTGATTTGATTTCTCTGGTTGGAAGGTGTGTCAGATGCTGAAATTCATTGAAAGCTTTTAGCACAACACAGAGACAGTTCACTACTGCATAGAAGTGTGTATAAGTGGATCAAGACGTTTAAAGGTGGCCGGGCATGCATGATGCACAAAGAGAGAGCAGGATGCTCATCAACCTCCACCACTCACAAGAAGAATCAGTAAGCTCAAGAAGATGGTAATGGCGAACTGGTTCACCGTTACTGTCTCTCAGATCACTGCTCTTTGTTGCACATTGCTAGTGGGGTGACCATGCTTATACTGTAAAGCCAGAGAGAAAATTGGCATGATCATGCTCAAACTTCAATCACATGACTACAATAGTAGCACTAAAAGTACACATGCGAAGAAGGCAGTGTGACAATAATAAAGACATTTTATGGTGAAAGTGTGTATAATTCACACAAACACACACACACACATATACAGGTATGGTGATGCATGCAAGAAATATAGAACTCAAAGTATGAGTATATGTATATTTTATTGTATTTTAGCAGAATTAACAGAGTGATTCAAGGGCTAAGAGTTTTGTGCATTGTTTGGTGAATGGCAACACATGAAACTCCCAGCCCTTGAGTCACTCTAATGCTTCTGCTAAATATTAATATATACATATATGTATATGTATGTATGTATGCATAATCCCTACACATTTTTTCTCCTCTCTGTTTTTTTTCATCTCAATCCTTTCTGTTGAAGAGTGTATGCTCAAAACATCAAAGACTTTTCCATTCTTCCTGAATATCAAACTAATACACTTGCTTGTTTCCTCACTTGTCTTCATCTTTTTTTCTGTAAATTTGAACTACATATATATGATGGGAAAGGGAGATGGAGAATGAGTGAGTGACATATATTTGTGTGTGGTGTGTGTGTGTGTGTGTGTGTGTGTGTGTGTGTGTGTGTGTGTGTGTTTCCAGTTAGACAAATTTTAGACCTGGGAAAGATGATTTTTATCAGTTACAGCATCATTCCTATGAAAACTTGTTACCTATAATAATAATGAATCCCAATGTTTGCCACAAGGGCAGCTTTAGGGAAGGGGATTAAGTCAATTACATCAACCCCAGTGTTTCATGGGTACTTTACTTATTATAATAATGCAACTATCATCTCTTCATTCTGATGATAAGACTGAGAAGTTCTGAAAATGTTAATGGACTTTGGAACATAGCTGTTCCAAACTGAACGTAAAGGATTACAACAGATATTGGAAAAATCACAAAAAAAATAATTAAACTCATACATAGTCATGTCTTCATTGTAATGTAATTGAAAGAAAAACTTGCTCCTTTTATCAACACACACACATGCACATGCACACACACACGTACACATGCACACATATGCATACATATACACATATATCTTTCTAATATTAACAAAGTAAAGCAATCTAATATAGCATGAATCAATTTGAGGCAGTCTCCCTCCTGAATAAAATGAATAATATCTCATCTCAAAAAGTGACTAATTAAAAAAAAGTATATATAATGGATAACAAATTTGTAATATTTAGATTGTGATCTAATATAGCAATTCATTTAAGAATAGCTTGTTCCATAAGTTTTCTCTATCCATATAGTATGTGTTTTTTCCCGTTTTTAACCAGTATTTAGTCATGTTTTTTTCTCTTTCTTATCTGATTTAAAAGCCCAACAAAATGTTCATATATATATATATATATATATATATATATAATTTATATGTATGCATGTGTGTACATATATATATATATATATATATATATATATATATATGATCTATGCGTATATATGTGTGTGTGTATGTGTCTATATATATATATACGTACATGTAAATGTATCTGGTCTCTTATCAGCTCGATTTGCAGCAGGGTTGGACCACAAAAATATCTCAAGATTGATTGCTCTATAGGTATTGCACTAGTGCAGCCTAAAAACTGCTAAATAATTTTACCAATAAAGCAGCTCTACATTACACGCAAACAATTACTTTTAATCAATCTGTTTGGAAACGTGTAGCTTAGTTTGATTTAATTACAACTTAGGTATTCTTTTAATTGGATTCATTAACTTGGCAAATGAAAGCAAGGTGCCATAACCATGGCTTTGGAACAGTTAAGATTAAGTTACAATCAATGATCCTAGTAGATTAATGAATTAATTTCTCTTTTATTACCGCAGATTTATTTAAGTACAAAATGAATGGCATTTTTCTCTGATTATGGCTTAATAGAATTTCCCCCTTTTTTTTCTTGTGATACTAATACCAGTACTGCACTTTCATTTAACACTTTCTCATTTCTTTTTCAAGTTTTTTTTTTTTGTTTTTTGATGATTGAGATAACTCTCTAAACTCTAGATGATACTGTTTAAACACTGACTAGCTTAAATTGTCATTGAAACCACTCACAGGTATAGGAGTAGCTGAGAACCATTGTTAATATCACCACCACCCTCTTATCATTGTTACTGTTGTTCTTTTCTATACAATCCATGTTCTACTCTTTCAACTATCCTATCTATTGTTGGAATTAAAAAAATAAATAAATAAAGAGCTATAAATATATTACAATATTTTTCCTCTTTTCTTAGAAAAAATAATGCTGAAATAAACTAAGTAATTTTAAAGAATCAATTGATCTCTTAGTATTAGTAAGAAGATGATGGGATTTGGTATTATCAAGAAGAGATAAGAAAAACTATGAGCATGTAAAATTATACAAAATACCAACAAAATTAAGTTATTTAAATCTATAGGATATTAGATATCAAAATTGTATAGAAAGTGTTGGCATATTGATATTTGGATAAGTTCCTAGATTACTGATATAAACATTTCAACTATGTTTCATACTTTGTGTTTCAGTGGCTAAATTGAAAGCTTATAGTGTCAAAAAATTTTCTGGGAAATATTTTAAATATTCAGAATGCTTCAATACCAAATTAAATATTTACTTAAGACAGCTTCTATCAATTGTTCATCTTCTGGTGCAATTTATTTTTATTATCCTTGAATCATGGAAGAATAGTTACTGTGTCAAGTAAAATTTTCAGCAGCATTATTTTCTGGTTCTTTACATTTTGGATTCAAATTCCACCAAGATCAACTTTACTTTTTTATCCTGTTGGGGTTGGTAAAATAAGTACCAATTGAACACTGGAGCCAATGTGCTCAATTAATCTTGCCCCTAAAATTACTGGACATGTACAAAACTTGAAACCATTGTCTTTAAATTATAGTGGCTGATCACAGAAATGTGTTTGTTATTGTTTGATATTCTTGATCATTTTATAGGTGTTTCTTATCTTCACTTGTAATACACTGTCATGGAGCTTATAGCTTTAAAACATGTTGTCCCAATTCTGATTACAGGAGAGGACTTCATTTCTATCTTGTAGTGCTTGCTTTCTCTATATAAATCTGTTAGAAATGAGAAATTTTGACAAAATGTAGTCAAGACTTTAGCATTTAAAGACGACAAACTATCCAGATTTGGTCTCTTGCACCTATCCTAGAATGTCATTCTAAAAATAAACAGTCATATCATTGAAATCTCAAAGCTACAAGATAAGCCATGGTTGATTTAATGCAATATAAATAAACAAGCATTACTTAGACAAAATCATCTGAATACAAAAGGGTTAATACAAACCACAAAACTATAAATATTGTATGAATTAAGATGATATTTGTTGACATGATGTAATGATCAATGGTGTACATTGCAAAAGCAACTTTTAACCATTTTGGAATGTGTTGCCTGCTGTCATATCAAATCATCTGCAAAAGTAGATTGAATACAGTGGAGTTAATTACACATAAGTGATTGCACATAGATTTACATGACATCAATTCCTGTTTGCCAAATAAAATCATTAAAAAGGGGGTCAAAAGTCCTTACCAAGCCATAGGCAGGTTTCCAATATTCTGTGGTGTATGTATCTCCCTCCTGGATGGGATATCGTTCCATCACAGGATTACTCATTTTCACTAACTGAGAGGACTAAGGCAACATGAAATGAAGCGTTTTGCTCAAGAACCAATATATTGCTGAGTCCACAATTTTTACAATCAGGAGTGCAATATCCTAACCACTAAGCCTGCACTGTCACAACTAAATCATTAATAAATAATATCACCAAACTCTATCACTACTTGTAGTATTAACCATCATTTAGTAATAGCTTAATAATGGTTAATAGTTCGAAAATTGAAGGAGAAAAAGTCCAGAGAAATTCATTTATTAAAATAAAAGAAATAAAAACACATAATGAAAATAGTAAGTTCTTTCTAAAAAGTCAGGTTAAACTTTACTTCTCATACAGAAGAGTGCTTGATACAACAACATTATTTGAACAGCAGTTTCATGCAGTTCAAGATTTTGTGACAGATGTGGGTGTCTGTGTTAAAGTACTTTAAGAATTGTTATGATTATTTTTGTATTTGAAATTTCTGCTTATTAATTATAATTTCAATAATGAAATTTAGACTTTTAGACTAATTTATAACTACATAAATTGAAGTCAATTCCCTTGTAATCACAAGAGGAATTTATCTGTTCAGTAACACTAAGTAAAATCCTGTGTGGGATAATAAAAATTCATTGCTCTATTCCCCAACTGAAATGAATCAATACATTTTCTCAATCAATTGCTTGCTACACACCTACAAAATCTGGAGGCTTTAAAAAAATATACATATACATATCTATATCTTTCTATCTATCTATCTATCTATCTATCTATCTATCTATCTATCTATCTATATATATATATATATATATATATATATATATATATATATATATATATATATATATATATATATATATATATATATATATATATATGTATGTATGTATGTATCGTTGTGTATATATGTATGTATATACTACTTGAAAATTTATGTTTAATGTAAACAAGTCACGACCTTATATATTCCAACTAATGGAAATTTCATTGAAACTCTCTATTTATATCATGGTACAACATAATTAAAGAAAAACGAAAGAAAAACAACTAAACATTTAGAAAAAAGGAAAAACATGTTTCAGATTCTAATAAGCCCATACAATGCTATTATTTCCCAAATTAATTAATTTTCAATTTTCTGATTTCATGTGTTCATGACATTATGGAATATTTAGAATAAAGTCACACGATAAACTATTTCTTTTAATATGCTTTCCGAACAACAATTTAACAAATTCAAATTTTAAGTGTCTACATAATATAGAACTACATTGACTGTAAAGGATTTAATAGTGATTTGTGCTATGATACATTTAAAATCATTGACTATCAATAAAATGTTGACACCTATCTATTTGTTGCATGTAAAAATGGGTGCCAAAGAAATTGATATTATGCAGAAAGTAAAGAAAGGAAGGAAGAAAACAAAAGTGAATATTAAATTACCAAATTATTAAAGTATTATTGCATTTGAGTTGCAAATGATTTATTATCATTATTATTATTTTTATTATTATTTTAATTCTTTAATATGTGATTTACACCTATACTAAATATATGAATTTGCTTGTTTGTAGGTGTGTATGTATGAGTATTGTTCTTGCTAAGCTATGTTCTACTTTCCTTTCCATTACCACCTATTACAGTCGCTGCTAATGCTGAGGTTGCTTCCACTGCAATATGCTCTGATTCTCAGCATTTGATAATAGTTCTCCATGGAGAGGTGTTGCACTGGTATTTTATTGTACAAAGAGAAGTCTCAGTACTATAGTACATAGTTACATTATATATATGAATACACACACACACACACAAACACACACACACACACACACACACACACACACAAACACACATGAGCGTGACCGTCACCAGGGCTGCTGACTGGCCCCTGTGCCAGGGGCATGTAAAAAGCACTGCCTTACTGGCACTTGTGCCGGTGGTATGTGGAAAACAACATTCAAGTGAGGGTGTTGCCAGTGCCACTGGACTAGCTCCTGCACAGGTGACACGTAAAAACACCATTTGAGCGTGGCCGTTGCCAGTACCACCTGACTGGCCCTTGTGCCGGTGGCACATAAAAGCACCCACTACATTCTCGGAGTGATTGGCATTAGGAAGGGCATCCAGCTGTAGAAACTCTGCCAGATCAGATTGGAACCTGGTGCAGCCATCTGGCTCACCAGTCCCCAGTCAAACCATCCAACCCATGCCAGCATGGAAAGCAGACGTTAAACAAGGATGATGATAATGATGTATATGTGTGTGTGTGTGTATATATATATATATATATATATATATATATATATATACATACATACATACATACATACATACATACATACATACATACATACATACATACATACGTACATATATGTATGTATACACACACAAAAAGAAAATTCTTGAATCAAAGATGGAAAGGATCAGAATCTCAAAGACAACTTTAAGAGTAAATTTTCAAATCTTAGAGATTTAATGTTTTGGCAAAGAAACTTCGCTTTCACTAATTCTATAGCTCATCCAAATCTAATTATCTTCTATCTTGTGAGCACAGATGTGGTTGTGTGGTAAAAAGTTTGCTTCCTACCTACATGGATCTGAGTTCAGTCTCACAGTGTGGCACCTTGGGCAAGTGTTTTTTATTATAGCCTTGGATCAACCAAAGACTTGTGAGTGGGTATGGCAGACAGAAACTGAAAGAAGTGCACGCATGCACGCGCGCGTGTGTGTTTGAGTTTGTGTTTATCTGCCACCACTGCTTGACAACCAGTTCTGGTATGTTACGTTTCCATAATTTAGCAGTTTGGCAAAAGATATAGATAGAATAAGAACCAGACTTAAAATAAGAAATTAGTACTGAGGTTGACTCATTCAACTAAAATCTCTTCAAGGTGCTGCCCCAGCATGGCTACAGTCTAATGACTGAAACAAGCAAAAGGTAGAAGGTATCCTAAAATGCAGTTGTTGGTTCAGAATATTTGTTTGTGATTCTAAAATTTGGATCAAATACTATTCATAACAGTTAAAATGATTTATCTATAAATTATGATGTCAATAAAGTAGAGCTAGTCAGAGTAATCAATGTCATTTCTTGCAGCATAAAACTACTTTGTAACTGCATACCATATTAAAATATACTAACTAGTATAATAAATATAGAGATATGTAAATATAGAGATAGATAAAAGGTTAACTAAAGGAATGAAGATGATGATGACTCACACACACACACATGCATACCAGCTCCGGTCGAACCGTCCAACCCATACCAGCATGGACAATGGACATTAAATAATGATGATGATGATATATGTGTGTGTGTGTGTTTGTAAACAGACAGTAAATTGAATAATTATAACTGATATATAATGAATTGCAAAAGTTCATAAATAAATGCAGTCTCTGAGTAATAGATTAGAAAACCTACCTTTAAACATATGCCGACACTCAGATAACATGTGTAAACTAATGTGCATACATCCACAGAAAGTATATAGATGTTTACAGAGATATATACACATAAACGTATGTATGCATGAAAACATGCACACACATACACACACATGTACACACTTGCATGTACACACATGCATGTACACACATATTTACCCATACATATATAAATATGCATTCAATGCACATCCACATTCACACATGCATAAACATATAAGCAAATAAATGTATAGATACTCATATATACATTGTATATACAATGTATATATGAGTATCTATACATTTATCTATACATACATATACAATACAATCTGTATATATGATCCAACATGATGCTTATGCTTAGACCAACCTGCATATCTACATACAAATGTATACACACACACACACACACACACACACACACACACACAAACATATGTATATACAAAGGGAGATGCTTACATATACACTAAATATATGTGTGTACCCACCCCATACAGATGCAAACATGCATATAGATACACATACACAAACACACACATATACACACATATACATATATATATATGCATATATACATATATACATATACATGTATATATATATATATATATATATATATATATATATATATATATAATATACAAGAATAAGGGCATATATATATATATATATATATATATATATATATATATATATATATGCAGTGGGATGCATATGTGTATGGTATGTGTAATATAATTATGTATATTAGGTACTGTGCATATATATTTACCAGTACAAATGTTATCCATACTGAAATACACACACACACTCAGACACACATACACAGGGACACATGCATATATATATATATATACACACACACACACATATGGATTTTGTCAGCTTGTGGAATGTTAATGTCTCTTGCTGGTGCCTTCAGTCCCCTATTCTTTATTTCTATGAGAATTGGACAACTATTTATAGAAGAAACCAGGTGTTCTCTTTCAATGATGGTCATACTGAATTAGCAGCACCAATTCTCTTTTATTCAATGTTATGCTGGAACAACTGAATGCATTCCTGTCAACACATTCTATTATTCTTTCATTCTTTTATCTGATAATGCTTTAATATGACAGTAACTACAAGAAGGTGATATTAACTACAATACAAAACAAAATAAAACATTATAGCAATTCCTTTGTATATTTTTTTGTTTCTTTAGTCACACTATCTTAATTTCAGCATATTATTATCAACCCCTAAAGAATAAAAATTCTATAAAGGACAGGAGGGAGTTTACAACTCCTCATTATTATTAATCCAATCACGTGTATGTTTATTATTATGTAAGAGTGATGAAGTGGCAGAAACAGTAATACATCGTTTTAAATACATTGTAGTATTTATCTATAAAAGCACGAGCATGGTTGTGTGGTAAAGAAACTTGCTTTACAATCACATGGTTTCAGGCTGAGTCCTATTGAGCAGCCTCTTGGGCAAGTGTCTACTGCTACAATGCTGGGCCAACCAATGTTTCGTGAGTGAATTTGGTGTATAGAAACTGTGTGGAAGCCTATTTTATGAGTGCATTCGTGTGTATGTGTGTGTGTGTGTGTGAGTGCATGTGTCTTTGAGCTTGTGTTTGTTCCTTCTTACTACTTGATAACCAGTGTTGGTTTGTTTACATCCCTGTAACTTAGCTGTCTGGCAAAAAAAAAAAAACACTGATACAGAATAACATTTAATTTCATCCTTCTGGTTTCTGAGATCAAATCATACCATGGAACATGGGATAAGTATCAGCTGCTTTTATAACTGTTGTTCTTATTCAACCCCATGTTAGCTATGATTAAGCCGGTCTATGGTCAGAGACATTCAGGTCTTGACCATTTGATTGAGAGCAATGATGATGATGACAGTGGTGATGATGGTGGTGCTAGTGATGGTAGAGTTGATATTTGTGTGAGGCACATTTAGTTATTTTTATATGTCATAAACTATGTTATTTGATGTGGTATTCTATGTATTAACCCTTTTCATATGTGTCTGCCAGAAACTGCCTCTTGTTATCTGATATAAACCTTTTGTTTCTAAATGATCTTGATTAAAAGCTTCTAGCAAAATATCTTGCAAATATCAAGTTATTAGGAACAAGGTATTTAATTAAATCTTTATTGTCTTCAAAATTAATTGAAAGAATGGTAATTTAAACAGAAATATAGTAACAAAAGGTTTAACTCTTTAGTATTTAAAGCAGTTATATCAGGCCAAAATATTTTACCTGTTTTATCTTGAAACTGATCATATCTTGCCTTTTGCACCTACAGTGTGATTTTAAACAATAGACAATCACATTATCAAAATCTCAAAGCTATGAAATCATGCATGTCAATACATAAGCATTATATTTGACAGAGTAACCTGAATACTAAAGGGTTAAGGCAGTATATGTGATCTGAAAGTGATTTGGCATATATTTCTAACAACCACACTGAAGTTCCCTAGTTGGTGGCTACAGCTAATGCAGGCAATGTTGCTGTTCCTCTGTATTTATCATTTGTGGTGGTGGTGGTGGGGTATCATGTTTTATTCTGTAAAATATAATTCTGAGATTGTAGCTCATATTTCAAAGATAGCAGTGATCTGATTGAGGATTATTTCGTTACTTTTTCACTAAGTTAAGTTACTGGAGAACTTTAAAGACTTTCCCCATGGGCAATGTTGTTGACAATGTTTATTGATTTTGACATATCAATATAAACCTAATGAAGAGTCACAAAATTTGAAACCATTGTTAAATGTATTCTTATTTATTACTTGTTAATTCCCCCTATAGTTTTACATAACCAATTCTTCATATCCTTTCTGAAATTTTGTATAAAATCCTGTAGAGGAAAATAAAATTGATTTGCTCTCTCCTTCTATTCTGTTCTTCTATTTGCTCTGTTCCCTCAATTCCCTAATATATTTCACTGTAATATATTTTCACTGTTTGCTGCTAGCAGCTACACACATATCTAATCCACAGACCTTAAAAGTAACGTGTTCGAAATTTCTCTGGCCTGGCTCTCCATTGGTTATGATGACTAGTGTTCCAGTTGATACAATCAATCAAACAGTCTACCCATGAAATTAACATGCAAGTGGCTGAACACTCCACAGACACATATATCCTTAACATAGTTCTTAGCAAGATTCAGGGTGATAGAGTGAGACAAGGTCAGCCCTTTGAATTACAGGTACAACTCATTTTTGCCAGACTGGATTAATGCAAAATAAAGTGTCTTGCTCAAGAACTCAACATGTCACTGGGAATCAAACTCATGACCTTACAATTGTGAGCTGACTACCCTAGCTATTAAGCCACGTGCCTTCACAAAAAACAAGTGTAAATTGTGCTTTTGATTAAATAAATCTTTTCTACTATAAGCACAAGGTCTAGAATTTTAGTGGGGAAAGGTTAGTCAATTACATCCATCCCACTTCAACAGGTACTTCTTTTATAAATCCCGAAAGGATAAAATGGGAAGTCGACCTTGGCAGAATTTGAACTTAGAATGTAAAGATAGATGAAATGCCACTAAGCATTTTTATTTCCAGCATTCTGCCAGCTTGCTGTTTTTATTTTTTTTTCTCTTAGGTTATGTTGTTAGACAACAAACAAGATTGTCACAAAATATCTTACATTCTTTTACTATATCATTCTTTTTTACTATTTCAGTCACTGACCTAGGCTCATGTTGGCATGTCGTTTCCAAGGATACAGTCATGTATAAATATCCCAGTATTTTTTTTTTTTTGTTATCAACTGGTAATTTATTTTGTCAGCTCTGGTAATGTCAAAACCAAAATGGGCTTGGGTGGGATTTGAACTCAAAATATAAAAAGCTCAGAATGTGAAGCACAGAATGTGAAAAGATCCAATTTTCTCACAAAACTTGATCTGCCATAAATACCTTAAAACTGATGTATTGTTTCCTTATAAATTTAGAGTAATTATCATTATCAATAAACTGCAGATGGTCTCAGGAAGAGCATCAAGATTGGAATTTGAACACAGAAAATAGAGAGATATACATACCAAATCTCATGTGATAGTCTACCTAATACACTAATTCTGCAGCCATAGGTGTGCCACAAATGTTTCAATATTGTCTTCAAATTTTGGCACAAGGCCAGCAATTTCGGGGAAGGGAACAAGTCAATTACACTGACTCCCCAGTGTTTAACTGGTACTTATTTTATTGACTCTAAAAGGATGAGAAGCAAAGTTGACCATGCAGAATTTGGACTCATAGCATAAAGATGGACGAAATGCTGTTAATCATTTTGCTTGAGTGATTATGATTCTGCCAGCTCACTGGCTTACACAAATATTTTTATATTGACATATTTTTCTTTATAAGTCTAAAAAAAAAACTTCATTTACACTGAACTGTTTTGAAGGATGTTCAGCAGTTATTTTTAGCAGGCTGGGTGACAACATAGGGGATTCTTCAGTGGCTCATGAAGGAGAGTTTATGGTAATGATAAAATTATTGATGCAGATTAACATATCATCTAGATGTTTATGATGACAATGCGAATGATGGTAATGATGACGATGATGATGACAATGACAACGATGACGATGACAACAATGGTAATAGTGATGTTGCTAATGAGGATGAGGGTGATGATGACAATGGCAACAATGGCAGTGCTGGTGATGATGGTGTTAATGATTGTGATGTTGGTGATGTGGATGAAGGTAATAATAATAATGATGAAATTGATGATGATAATGATGAGGATGACAGTAGTGATGGTGATGCTGGTGATGGTGGCAATAGCGATGGTGGTGCTGGTGCTGGTGCTGGGGACGGTAGTGCTGGGGACAGTAGTGCTGGTGATGGTGGTACTGAGGATGGTGACACTGATGTGGTGATGTTGATAATGATGATGAGGAGGAGGGGGAGCAGGAGCAGGAGGAGAAGAAGGAGGTAGATGACAGGATGATGATGAGGAGGATGGTGGTGAGGAGGATTATGATGTGGGTGATAATGATGAAAACAACAACATTGATAATGACGATGATAACGATGATATTAGTAAATGAGATGAAAGACTGAATACAGAAACAACATTTAAAAGAAATTTTCTTTTATAATTTTTATTCTTTTTTATTTTTCCAATTAAATTTGTGTAGATTTTTGTAGTATTTTCAACATCATTAGAACCCCCAAAATGTTGTACTTTTACAGTAATCACAACAATATTATACACATGATATAGAAATAATCTGCTTTTCAAAAGAACATTTTATATTTTAATGTGCAGAACAGCAGAAATAAATATTTATTGAAAATATATTTTCTCATAGAATTATAATTTTACCTAGAAGTTAATTGGTGGCTTATTTCTTTCTCTGTTTATATGTGTGTGTATGTATGTATGTGTGTGTTTGTGTACATGTGTCTATGTATGTGTGTATTTTATTTATTCTTCTACTTTCACTTTACTGTGTAACATGAACACTGGCTTTATATGTATGTATGTATGTATGTATGTATGTATGCATGCATGTATGTATGTATGTATGCATGCATGTATGTATGTATAATATGTATGTATGTATGTATGTATGTATGTAAAAAAATTCCCATTTAGGAAAATTGTTATGTATTTGCTTAATGACCATGTTATCATCTTCATCACCATTACGACTACCACTGCCACTCAACTAATTTCATCTGACCTAGGCAAGCATGGAAGAATGGATATTAAAACGATGATGATGAGAAGGAATTTAACCCTTGTATTTGACTGGTATTGGTATTTATTTTACTGATACCAGGATGAAAGATTAAGTTCACCATTGGTGGATTTGAACTTAGGAAAATATCTGAGACAACTAAATACTACAAAACATTTTATCCATTGCTCTATCAATTTCTGTCATTCAACTTGCCACTTTCATACATTCCTAATTATTGGTTTCTAACATTGACTTAATGACACAAATTTAATTAGTAGAGTATGATTGATAACTGGTACTTGCTTTTAATCAGGACTAGAAAGGAGGCAAGAAGGTAGAACTGTTAACATATCAGACAAAATGATTACCAGCATTTCTTTTCATTCGCTACATTCTGAGTTTAGATTGTCAAAGATGACAATGCCTTTCATTCTTATGGAATTGATAAAAAAAATACCATTTGAGCATTGAGGCTGATGTAATCAACTATCCCCTTCTCCACTTGTCAGGCTTTGTGCTGATAATAGAAAGAAAAAAAGTTATCATGCCTAGAAGAATAAAAGGGAAAAGCTGGCTTGACTTTTGTGGAGATTTGAATTGACAACATTAATCCTTTAACATTAAGTTTACTCTTGCAAACATCTGACTCTGCTGAACTTTGTCAGTTATAATGATGAGGGTTCCAGTTGATCTGACCAATGGAACAGCCTGCTCATGAAATTAATGTGCAAGTAGCTGAGCACTCCTCAGACACGTGTGCCCTTACTGTAGTTCTCAGGGAGATTCAGCATGACACAGAATGTGACAAGGCTGGCCCTTTGAAATACAGGTTCAACTCATTTTCACCAGCTGAGTGAACAGGAGCAATGTGAAATAAAGTGTTTTGCTCAAGGACACAACGCATCACCAGGAATTGAACTGACGATCTTACGATCATGAACTGAATATTCTAACCACTAAGCCATGCACCTTCCTCTAAAATATGACACTGTTTTGAATTAATCATGCATTATCTCATAGCTTTGTGATTTTGATGATATTGTGTATTTTTAGTATGACATTGTTGGGTACGTGTAAGAGCCTGGACCATGATAATTTGAACATAAAACAGGCAGAATATTTGGGTCAGATGTCACTAACTTGAATGCAAAATGGTTAAGTTATGCAAGTAGCTGTTGTAAGCACTATTTCAACTGAGCTACCAATTCTGACAATTCATTGCCCTTGTTGCAGTTATACATATTACTTACTTGGTCGTATTTACATAAAAAAAATACAGGTGTTAAATACTGGAAAACAGCAAAAATATATTTGTTTCGATCATATCTATAAACACTTCACACAGAAAACAGACAGTGCTTTCCTTAGAATATTTACAGTTTCAAGAAAAGCTGACCTTTTGATGGTGTTTATGCCAGTTTTGATTCGTAGCCGTCTATGGTATAAATAAAATTGTCAAAATATCTTTTCAAAGCATTTTATCCAACACTCTAGTAACTCTAACATCCTCTATTCTACTACTACCACTGTGGCTACCACTGCTACTGATGCTACTACTACTACAGCTACTACTACTATTACTACTACTTATAATAATAATAATAATAATAATAATAATAATAATAATAATAATAAATGCCCTGATGCAGTACCAGGCAATGGCTTTCATGGCTTCACATCTTAACTGATTGGAAGTGTTATCATGTACATTGTTTTGTCTTGTCTTTGTATAAAAGATGAGCTACAGCAAATATTCTGCTCAAAACCATAGATTTGCTTGACAGTTCTCTGACCGTAACCATCTGAGATGCCCTGATGCAGTATCAGGCAGTGGTTGTCATGGCTTCTCATCTTAACTGATTGGAAGTGTTATCATGCACATTGTTTTGTCTTGGTATAAAAGATGGGCTACAGCAAATATTCTGCTCAATGCCATAGATTTGCTTGTCAGTTGTTTGACCATAATCAGTTGAGCATGTCCCTTAGCAGCTAGCAATATGTGCATCTCTAATCATGAGTAGAAGTAGTGGGGGAGCATCATAGCCATGTGTTGAGATGAATTCTTTGGGGTTTGGATAATTCACCTCTGGAAGCATGGGTGTTTTTGTTTAATATCCTTAAACAACCCTTATTCAGGGACCTTTTGAGTGGGATTGGCTACTCAACCTGAAGAAAATTCTAACTGGGTCCCACCTGCGAGGTCATGCACTGTTAATCTTGATATGAGATCTCCATGCTGCACACATGTGGTTGTGATGCACATGCCTAGTGTACTCTTATCAGACGGGTAGTCATGATGGATATACTGGGCTTCATATATTTTATCCCAGTTTCACTTTGATGTCGTGCACTGCTCTCTCACTCAATAATAGTTATCATTATTTCAAATTTTTGCCCCTAGGGCAGCTTGGGGAAGGTGGGGATCAAAGGCAAAGTCGACCTTGGCAGAATCTGAACTCAGAACATAGTGACGAGCAAAATACCACTAAGCCTTTCGTTCAGCATGCTAATGGTTCTGCCAGCTCGCCGCCTTAATGATAATAAAAATAATAATAATAATAATAATAATAATAATATTAATAATAATAATAATAGTAATAATAATAACCCTTTCTACTAAAGGTACAAGGTCTGAAATTTTGCGGGAGGGGACTAATCGATTACATTGACCCTAGTGTTTCACTGGTACTTAATTTATCAACCCTGAAAAGATGAAAGGCAAAGTCAACTTTGGCAGAAGTTGAACTCAGAACACAGACGAAATACTGCTAAGCATTTTGCCTGGTGTGCTAACGATTCTGCTAGCTTGCCATCAGTGGTAGCGGTGATGATTTCAAATTTTAGCACAAGGCCTGCAATTTGATTACACCCTCACCCCAGTACTCATCAGGTACTTACTTCAATGACATCAAGAGAATGAAAGACAAAGTCGACCTCTGTGGAATTTGATTTCAGAACTGTTCTTCTCGTTGAAAACACACATCTTACATCCTTTAAGTTCTGAGTTCAAAACCAATCCGGTCAACTTTGCCTTTCAAAATTGTGGGGTCTATAAATTAAAATTCCACCAACCCAATACTGGAGTTGATTTGGTCAACTACCTCCTTCAACAAAAATTTTTGGTCTTGTACTACTTCGTTTTAGCAATGAATATTATCATACAAATTAGGCCCCATGCCATCAAAAATGATAGCTAATTGTAGTATTTTATATATAAATATGGATGATAAATCAAATAAATACACTTGTTGATGTTATCTTGTGGTTGTCTTTTGAGATGTGACATTGATCATCTTTTGTTACTTAAAGTACGCTGGTTCACATACAAATGTTCACATACTTCCCTTGTACATGCACTCACACTGAGTTGAAACGCTGTTTGATTTTTCATTTCAGCATTGAATGTTCACCATCCCACTTCCACACATACACACACATACACACACACACACACACACACACACAAATATTCACATACCTACTTTTACATACATACACATATACTCACACAGATTTGAAACACTCCCACTACCAGTTTGCCATCACTCCTTCCTTCCTTAATCATCTGCCACCCCTTCCTTTCCTTTCTCATTCATATGTTGTGACGGAGAAAAACACAAGAATATTGTTATAGTAGATGATTATTATTATTATCAATACTTGTAGCTTTATTGTATCACAAAGGTCTGAGCCTCTGACCACATTTGTTTGTATCATTTCCCTGGCAATATCCTTTTCGAATTCTCTCTATGCATTCCCTTATTCAGCCAACCCACTCACTTGTGTTCTTTCCACATCAGTTGACATCAATTCACCTTCACTGTCTGAACTAATCAGCATCATTAATGATCCCAAACACATAACCATGACAACAACAACAACAACAACAACAATAACAATAAAACAATTACCACAGCAACTGTTATGAGGACTTTGATGATGTAAAATAAATATGATGATGAAAACAATAATAATGATGATGTGATATTGACAATGATGATGATGATGACAGTAAAGATGATGATGATGAAGGTGGTGGTGGTGGTGGTGGTGGTGGTGGTGGTGGTCGTCGTCGTCGTCGTCGTCGTCGTCGTCGTCGTTGTCATCGTATTTGTCGTTGTCGTCGTCATCGTGGTGGTGGTAGTAATGATGTAGTGGTGATGTTGATAACAATGCTGCTGATGATGATGATAAGGGCGATGGTGGTGGTATTGGTATTGGCAGCAGTGATGGTGCTGGTAGTGATAATGATGACAGGGTGATGATGATGATGATGAAGATGATGATGATGAAGATGATGACAATGAAGATGAAGTTGATTATGACAACTTCAATGATGAACACGGTGATGACGACTATAGCAATGATGACAACAAGACCAATACAAAATGCACAAAATGACAGTTCAGTTCTGAATCTATTGACACAAAAATTTTTTCATAATATTAATTTATTTATTTATCATACTCAAAGCCCTAACACTTAACATTTATTTCTCCTTCAACAACAACCATCATCACCCATTGTCTCTCTTCCTATTATAGAATGGCTAAAAACTGAACTAACATAACTTCCAATATGCCTATATCTTAAATATCATTTCAACAACCGATTACTGATTTGGGGTTCATTAACTATTCTACTGCTTGATTGCTATCATGATATTGTTTTTTTTATTTATTTATTTATTTATATATTATTCTTTAACATTTTTTTTTTTTTTTACCAATAGTCATGAATAATTAGAATCTGTGAGCGAAATTGCATTGATTGAGCGAAGATACATGAAGGGTGAGGGGACGAAAGAGCCATTACCCAAATCATGAATACACATGCCTTCATTTTTGCATACAGCTTTTAATAATCAGTGTGCTTGGGGATTGATTTCCTTAACACTTTGTTATATTTTCATACATGTGATTATGTGAATATACAAGTGTGTCTGCATATGCATGTGCATTTCTGAGTATGTGTATATTTTCCTGTGTGTCTATGTGTATTTGTGAGTATGTGTATATTTTCCTGTGTGTCTATGTGTATTTGTGAGTATGTGTATATTTGCCTGTGTATCAATGGGGTTTTTTTTGTCTGCCCATACATATACACACACATGCACACATATATACCTGTGTGTGCATGTGTTTTCATGTGTGCGAGCACATATGTATTTATTTGTAAGTGTGCATTTTTCTATGTGCATGTGTGTGTGTGTGAATCATTTTACCAGTGTGAATATATAGATATATATTTTTGAATGTATAGACAGATTTATCTTTGTTTCTATAGATGTAATTGTAATCAAGCAAGTATATGTGTGAGAGTCTGTGTGACCATTAATATTTGTGTGCATATATATATATATATATATGTATATATATATATATATATATATATATATATATATATATATATATATATATATATGTATATATATATATATATATATATATATATATATATATATATATATATATATATATATATATATATATGTATGTATGTATGTATATTCTCTCACATGTGTCAGTCATTTGACTGCAGCCATGCTGGCTTATATATTTATATATATGTGTATATATATATATATATATATATATATATATATATATATATATATATATATATATATATGTACGTGTCTGTGTCTGTGTATGTGTGTGTATGTATGTATTATTTCAAATATATGCATGTATCTGTGAAGGTACCATTGTCAGTTTGAAGGCATTTATAATTCTAAAGGTACCTGTATGTGAATATGTATTGTACATGTGAGTGTGTATATATGCACATGCATCTGTGCTCATGTGCTTATTTGTACATGCATATATTTATGTATATGTATGTATGTATGTATATATGTGCATATATATATATATACATACATACACACTCTCACACATATATCTATGTTTGTGTGGAGGTGCATATATGTTTGTATGAATGTTTGTATATTAAAAATGAAAGAAATTGCTGATTGCATTTTTTTTATTACTCTTGATAAAACAGCAATAATTTTGTTGTATGTTACCACAGTTAATGTGGTAATTTTGTTCAAATTCAAAACCCTCTCAGCTCTCCCTAGCATCAACCGGAAAGGAAGCAAAATGAAAACAAGCAAATAATTACCCAGCAAACCCTTGCCTGCTTCAAGGCTCATCACTTGCATGCATACATACACACATACATCCATACATTTATATATATATATATATATATATATATATATATATATATACAAACATACATACATATATATATATATATATATATATATATATATATATATATATATACATATATATATATATATATATATACACATATATACATATATATATGCATATATATATATACATATATGGCACCCGTACCAGTGGAGCGCTAAGAGCACTGTTCAAGCGTGATCATTACCAGCATCACCTTCCTGGCACTTGTGCCGGTGGCACCTGAAAAGTCATGCGAGCGAGATTGTTGCCAGTTTCGCTGGACTGTGCAGGTGGCACATAAAATACACTATTTCGAGCATGGCCGTTGCCAGTACCGCCAGACTGGCCTTCATGCCGATGGCACATAAAAGCACCCACTACACTCTTAGAGTGGTTGGCGTTAGGAAGGGCATCCAGCTGTAGAAACTCTGCCAAATCAGATTGGAGCCTGGTGCAGCCATCTGGTTCACCAGTCCTCAGTCAAATCGTCCAACCCATGCTAGCAGGGAAAGCGGACGTTAAACGATGATGATGATCATCATGATCATGATCATGATGATACACACACACACATACACGCATACATATTTATGTGTGTGTATGTGTACATGTGTTTATATTATGTATATATGTATTTATATGTCACATTTATGTTTAAATGTGTGCTTTCTATTGAAGTTTTCCAACTCATGCACTTTGCAACTGAGTATCTCTAACATTTACACAACCAGCTCACAACACTTACAAAATATTAATAACAACAAAACAATAATAAAAAGTAGTAAACATCTGTTAATAACCTGCAAACATACTATCAAGTCCTTCCATACAGTTCTTGTTATTTATAATAGTAGAATGTTGAAAATAGAATAATTATTTGATTTGATTTGAAAATGCATAGGTATGTATAAATTTGTGGCTGTTTGCAGAATGAGCAAGACGTTAATACATGCTCAATGGATATTTATGCATGTTTAATGGTAATTATATACCAGCACAGCTTGACCTTTTTTGTTCCTGCTGGAATCCTTTGAGATTCGGATGGATTTCTTTGTTTATTTGAATATTACACTGATGAAAATTCAGTGACCTTGAATCTTGAATACCCAAGAACAGCTAAACTGTAGAAGATATATATATATATATATATATATATATATATATATATATATATATATATATATATATGTATAGAGAGAGAGAGAGAGAGACAGACAGACAGACAAACAGACAGATAGAAACCAAGGCACATCATATACATACACGACATGCACACCCGCTCACACATGCACACACATATATTAAACACCCAAACCATTAAAAGACTCCTTGACTATATTTTCATGAATGTACACAAAACAGACATGTGTGCATATATGCATTCATTAAAATACATTTCGTGATCACTGTAACAATACATTTTGCTTCACAGCTAACCTTGTAAGTTTTTTGTCATTTGTGTAATGTTTTTATTTCACTATGCACAATCAAATTTAGAGGGGATATTTCTCTCTTCTAAACAAAAAGAAAGTGAAAGCCAGTATTTGCTAAGAAGGAATGGGATTTTCTGTTGTATACCACATGTACAAATTCAAACCGATTAGAAACACCACCATGCTGAGGCTGAAATTGCAAAATATATTAGTTAAGTCTCCTTTGGATCATATACTACCATCAAATATAAAGTAGCATCCATGGAACAGTTTATTCTTTGGTAGTCAAAACGATAATGGAAATTGGTGGTATGCTTTTTTGATCATAGTTCTGCTTAATGAAGCTGACTATGGGGTTAGGCTACAGCAACAACAGATACCTATTTTATCAAGCTCAAATGGATGAATTTCAAACTCAAAGAAATGACTATTAAAGTCAGCTTAAAAGTGCAATTTAAAAATACTGCATAATGGGGCAAGACTATAAGCATTAGTTCTTTGTGTGATTAACTCTTTTGATACCAAGCTACCTGGGAATGCTGTTGGTTGTGTGATACAAATTTTCTGTTTAAAGAGGTGTAAATTAAAAGCTTTTATCAAAATTTCATGTTAACTTAAGTTCCAAACACAAGTTTACATCAGTTAATGTTTTATTCTAAACCTTTTGATACTAACTTAACTATGATCACTTCTGATTCTATGGTGCAAACATTCCATTTAAAATCTTCCATTAAAATTTCATATTGATTCAACTTCCAAACACTAACTTAGTAGCAACAAAGTTATTTACTAAATTCTTTGTTTGATGGAGAAATGTCTGTGCATTTGAAAAGCTCCCTTTGTAGCTGTGTGGTTGGGGTTTGGTTTCACTACTCAGCACTGTAGGCAAGTATCTTCTTCTGTTGCCCTGGTTTGATCAATGCCCCGTAGCTGAATTTGGTAGATGGCAACTGGTTGACAGCTAATGTTAAGTTGCTTACATCCCTTAAATGCTTCAGTTTTGCAAAAGAAACTGATATAATAAGTACCAGACTTCAAAAATATCTACTGGGGTTGGTTTATTTGACTGAAACCTTTCAAGGTGGAGCCCAACCAAGGCCTCAGTCCATTGACCAAAACAAGTAAATGATGAAAGGGATGATAATGACAAACTAGGTTTACTAAATTTTTCATTTTTTTCAAAATTAACAGAAAAATAAAAAAATTTAAAAATTAAAAACAAACTTTATTTTAACAGAAATACAGGAACATAAGAGTTAATTCAATAGGAGAGTTTGAAAACATTTTTTTTCAAATGAAGGAAATACAGAATAAGTAAATGTATTTTTGTTTTTAACTGCAATATTAGGTTATAATTTGCAACATTGGAGAAGAATATACATAGTGACGCAGGCTAATTTCAGTAACTGTCTGTTGGTTTCCTAGAAACTGTTTGTCTTTATAGCTTGAAGGACAGGCAGGATATTTATGCATGTATATATGTTGCTACTCTTCAATACTGCTGTGTATTGTGATTGTGTATGTGTGTACATGTACATGTGCATGTGTGTGTATGTGTGTGTGTACATGTACATGTGCATGTGTGTGTATGTGTGTATGTGTGTACATGCATGCCCAACAAATGACGTGTCAGTGAATCAGTGAATTTGGTCTATTGTTAAAAACAGAAAACAGTATGTGTGTTCAATGGAAATAATTCTTTCCTATAAACATTTTTGTAGTTGGATATGGTTTAATGATATTGTAACTATGCTGCAACTCTGAAAGTTTCTGTTGTTCCTACACTATACTATCTAAAACAATTTTGTTGTTCTTTCATTAATGTAATAATTAATTAGTTTCTAACTTAAGGTGCCGTGATCAGTGTGGCTAAGATGTTTGCTTTGCAATCACATGGTCTTGTGTTCAGTCTCATTGTGTAGCACATTGACCAAGTGTCTTCTACAATAGCCCCAGGCCAACAAACATATTGTGTGTCAATTTGGTAGACAGAAACAATGTGGCTGTTTGCTGACAACTTCTTCTGCATTATGAGAGTAATAATACCTAATTCTTCTGCTGTTTTAACAGCAATACCGCATTCAAAATATCACTTTCTTGCCTATATTGCATGATACACATTGATGCTTCTAAAAGAACAAATGCAAGTTTGTCTATAAACACCCATGGTTGTTATATATACATATAACTTTTCTATCCCTTGCTTTTTCTTTTCATAGTGTACTTTGTACTTTCTCACATTGTTCTGGTCTTACACCGCAAATCCCTGAAGGGATTTGTGATTTGTCTGCCTTCTTACTTACTAAGACTTTTGTTTTTACTAGATTGGCTCTAAAATGGCCTATATCTAGCCAAAAATGTAGTTATATTCTTGTGCATGCACATAACTCAAAATCCTGATGTGCTAGAACAATTCTGAGTGCAAATTTGGAATCAACATCCTTGATTTAGTCTAAAACACCTGCTTTTACGCCAGTAGCAAAATCTTTATTGTCCAGCGTAATTAATGTATTAACCATAAAAAAAGGGGGGACAGTATATCATCATCATAATCATCATCATCATCGTTTAACGTCCGCTTTCCATGCTAGCATGGATTGGACGATATGACTGAGGACTGGTGAACCGGATGGTTGCACCAGGCTCCAATCTGACTTGGCAGAGTTTCTGCAGCTGGTTGCCCTTCCTAATGCCAACCACTCTGAGAGTGTAGTGGGTGTTTTTACGTGACACCGGCACGAGGGCTAGTCACACGGTACTGGTAATGGCTACACTCAAAATGGTGTTTTTTACTTGCCACCTGCATGGAAGCCAGTCCAGCAGCACTGGCAATGACCTCGCGTGAATGATTTTCTAACGTGCCACCGGCTCAAGTGACAGTAAGGCAACGCTGGTAATGATCAAACTTAAATGGTGCTATTTATGGGACACTAGCACGGAAGCCAGACAGCTGCTCTGGCAATGATCACACTCAAACAGTGCTGTTAGTGCTCCACTGGCACAGGTGCCAGTCATCGAATATGGTTCAATTACGATTTCGATTTCACTTGCCCCAACAGGTCTTTGCAACCAGAGTTTAGTGTCCAATGAAGGAGATGTTGGCATGGGTGCCAGTCGTCGAATTTTGTTCGACTTCGATTTCAAATTCACTTGCCTCAACAGGTCTTCACAATCAGAGTTTAGTGTCCAATGAAGTAAAGATACAAATAAGTGAGCTGGCTACACTTCTGGCAGAGGCCACAGATTATGCTCTCACTTGGCTTGCCGGGTCTTCTCACGTACTACAATATATATGTATATACATCATAAATGAATATATATGTACAGTATAATAAATGAAATACATTACCTACTGTTAATATACAGTGACATATGTACTAACTGGGCTACTGTATCCATTGCTACATATATTATTAATGAACAGACATGGAAGAAACATTTGACGAAATTATGCACTTTCATTCCATCTTTCATACCATCTTTCATATTAATTTCTTACATAGGTACAATACCACACATTTTGTGGTGAATGGGTGGTGGGTGGAGCAATTGATTAATCTAGGTGGTTTACTTAATTCACACATATTTTATTGATACTGGAATGATAAAAACCAAAGTCAACTTTAGTGAGATTGGAACACAGAATGTAGAGTGAAACAACAACATAGTGAAGCAACAGCATTGTCTGTCACTGTACTAGTTCTCCCAATCTATATAGCCTTGCCTTGTCATTAATATTTGTTTCAAACGTTGGTACAAGGCTAGAAGTTTCAGCAGTGGGGTTAAGTCGATTACGCCAACCCAGTGCTCAACTGATACTTATTTGACCCTGAAAGGCAAAGTTGACTTTGGTGCAATTTGAACTCAGAACATAAAGACAGACAAAATGCTTCTAAGCCCAGTGTGCTAACAATTCTTCCAGCTCACCACCTTACTTGTTCACAATATCAATTTCTAATATATGCACAAGGCCAGAAATTTGGGGAGAGAGCAGGGCACTATTGTTTATATCAGCTCTAGCATTTAACCATTACTTATTTTATTGAACCTGAGAATGTCTAAATGCAAAGCTGTCCTCAGTGTGATTTGAACTTGTAATGTGAAGGTATGCAGTAAATTACTGCAGGGCAATTTTTCTGCTAATCAATTCTGCCAATTCTGAAAGCAGCAATGTCATCTCTCTTATGTCTTAGAACTGGTGGCTTTCTTATCTGGTTTTGACTCTCCAAAAAAACAAAAATAAAAAATAAAATAAAAAAAATAAGAAAGGGCTGTTTAGAATATTGAATGTTAAGAAACACTTCATTGACAGATAATTACATAATTTCTAAAATTGTCACCCTTTTAAGTATACTCTTCGAGCTTAATGACTTGCAAATGACCTGTAACTATGCCTGTTAAGCACTTTTCGATAATGGATATTTTGTGAAAATTATTTCAAAGACACGTGAATGTTTATAGTGCAATTCTAATAGTTTTGCTTTGTAATAAAGTCAACATTGTATCTCCTGATCTTTTATTTATTTTTTTGTTGTATTTTTAATGGAGTACATGAATTATAGATGAAATGCACAATGACTGTGTGGATATGGGAGCAGCTTATTGCTTCATGTGTGATGTGCTCATATATTTTCACTGGCATCTTATTATCTACCTCATTCTAAATGCTTCAACCAGAAAATGAGGATGGTTTCTATGAATCATAGAAGCGATATGTCAATAAAGGTCACCTAATGGCTTTAAAATGATTTAAGGGAGAAAAAAAGAAGACTTTATTTATTATGTTTTTACTGCTTTTACATCCATTTTCCATGTCAGTGTGGGTTAGATGTTTTCATCACAAATTTGTACATTTACATATTGGTGGATGTTGCATGCACTTCTGACAGCTGGAAGCCTATCCAGCTGATAACTGCTCAACTTGAAAGGAAGGCAGTCTATAATGGTACTGCTACTTGGTTGTGTGACCAGCTAGAAATAGTAACCAAATCTCCATAAAATTATACTCTAACAACTTAAAAATAGAGTGGTGGATTTGATAATGCAAAAAGATGGAATGGTCATTATTAGAATTCCTTTGATCTTAGGTTTTCTCAGTTAGGACTGACCTAAAGTTAAACAAGAATAACAGCCACAGCAGAAAGAATATAAGCTGTTGCCAAACTTATGGCAACAGTTAAGAATTGAAGTCTATGTATACAGCCCTTGAAATGCTAACCTACAGTGTGATTAGTGGCATAGCATAGAATGAGCAGACTGTGCATGGCAGCCAATTCATTTGCTATAGTTGATGTTCTGTTAAATTTAAGAAAGAAGCAGTCAATTTTGCTACCATTCAGGGTGGTCAAAACCCACAGGATGTCACTGAAAACAAAATTCTGCATACCTGTAAACCATTACAAAAATAAATCATAAAAAGCCATTCTTAAGATGTTTTACCATAGTCCTACTGTAAAACTGATGATGCTAGAGGTATAATAGAAACTATTAAAGTAGTTTGTGTTGAAAATCGAAACATAAACTTTAACTTCATTTTACATATAAATATGATACATTTATTCAGAGCTGAAATTGGAAATGGATGTTACTATGAAAGTGTATTAGTAACAAACTCTGAATATACATTTGGGGATATAGTCATAATTAAAAGATAAGCTAATGAGGGTTACTGAATCCTTATCAAAGGAAATGTTAGAAAATTGAATAAGTATAACAATTTAATCATTTACTGAATCATAACTAGTTGCATAAGATTCAGAGATCATTCATGCAAATGTGATATAAATCTACTCCTTGACAATATATTAGTCTCTATTGCAAGCAGCTTCTAGCACCAAAGGAATTGAAGGGATTGGGTCCATCATTGTAAACCAATAAAATGTACATTAGTTTTTCAGTATCACTGATATTTTACAACAATAAATTGCATCATCTTGAAGAACGTATTTAAAACTGGAGCAATGAGTGAGTTTCATTCTGATTTTCTGACCTACTTCAAAGAGTTCCCAAATCTCTCACAATCCTTAAAAAAATGACAAATTCGACGATGTAATCCAGTGTATATTATGTCTGTAAAAAATATGAAAGATGGAATGTTCATCGCTGAACACATCTTCTTGTTTATGACTCAGCTGCTGAGAGATAAGTGTCTTTGCCAGACATGACACATTTTCACATATAGGGTATACAATCACTGCTCCTTTCAGCTTATAGCCTGGTTCTCAGTTAAATTATATGCCTGCCATGTACTTTTCTAATCCTATAAAATTAAATACAACTAATATTAAATGATTGGAAAATCAGTATATAGCATTGGTACTGAAATAGTTGAATCCAAGGAGTAAATTAGTGATGATATGCATTGTTATATAATGCAAAGAACCAGTTCACAAAGTGGAATAAGTTGATGCATCCTACACTAAATGTCTATCAGACCTCTTATCTTTTTTACAGCAAACTAACATTTATTCTACTTCATAAACTGCTTGCACCAGAACTAGTATATCTAGTTATATAGCTAGCAGGTGCTGGTGATAGAAAATACTTTGAGAAACATGTCATATTTTAAAACTCATCTGCAATGTAATTTATATTATGCCTGCAACAATTTTATTGTTTCTTGATAAGAAGGAATTATTTCTGTGTAAGTAATAAGCCTGTTTATTTTATCTCCTTCGTAAATACAAGCACAAAGTCCCTTGCCTGCAACAAAGAGCAGATAAATGATTATTTCTAGTTGCATTGACAACAGTTGGGAATACTTTGTTAAAGCTAATTTCAAATTCCATAGCTTTAGTAGTTATTTATATTTATTCTCTAATTATTAATTTTCTAAAATGTAAGAGATGAAATGGATTTAATTGCATAGATCATCCACAATTTTCTCATTAAAGCTTTCTTTCGTTTTGAATTTGAATTGACTTGTTGTGAAAGAAATTACTACAAGTATCATTACTATTAACATTAAGAATCATATGTTTGATTTTTTTTGATTTTTTTAATAACTTTTTTTAATTAACAACCTGAAGAACGTTATTTTGTTTCCTTTTGGCTCTAAATATTCTATTATTGGCATTGATTTTTGTTCTGTGTGACTATTGCAATCACTGTTGTACTGGAAACAACCATTAGGATGAAATTTATAATCATCAGCATCATAATGGCATGAAGTTATAATTAACAGTCCCATTATAATTTCCTGTGATTTCTAAATACACTGTTAATTCTATCAATAGCTATGTTGTATTGCTCATTGTCACTAGTTATTTTTATTTTAACTTTATTCAACACAATAACAATTGCTTTTTGTTTATGTATTTTTTTAACAACTAACAAGTATATTCAACAGTAAAAGAAGAAAGAAAGCGAAATAATCCATTTTTATTCGTTATACAAAATTAACTTTTGCTTTTGACAAATCTGAACACACTTCAAATGGATTTTCTCTACAATCGCAACCCTAAAATGAGCCAATGAAGGTGTCTCCTTATGGTTACTACATCTGCTAAAAATAGTAACCAAATATCCTTCGTATTACATATGACTATCTTACAAAAGGGAAAACACATTGGTGTTGGTTTGTTTATGTCCTTATAGCTTAGCAGTTTGGTAAAAGGAACTGATATAATAAGTACCAAGGTTTATAAAAGCAAGTACTGGGGTCAATTTGTTTGACTAAACTCTTCAAGGTGGTGCCTCAGCATGGCTACAGTCCAGTGACTGAAACAATTAAACGATAAAAGACGTGTGTGTGTGTGTGTGCGTGCGTGAGCTCACATTCTTTTATTCTTTTTGCTGATTTCAGTCATTGAAGTGTGACCAGGCTGGAGCACTAAATTATGGTGTTTAATTGATTACATTACATATATTAATTTTATTTAATGAGGTATAATGTAAAGCAAAATAGACCTTATCAAAGATTTGCATTTAGAACGCAGAGAGAAATTACTGAACTGAACATCACAACATATATTGCCTGATGCTCAACTGAATGTGCTATCCATCTTTTACACATGCATGCATACTCAGGCACGCATGTATGTATGTATATATACGTATATATATGTATTTATATGTATGTGTATATATAAATTCATATGTGTGTGTATAAATATATATATGCACACTCACGTATATATATATATACACATAAGTATGCATATATATGTCTATATGGATACATACCTATATATGTGTATGTATATATATTACACACACATGCACACACACAAACACACATGTATATATATATCATTAAAGTATAAACGTATTGCCATTACCACTAACTGTATCTCCTATCAGTATTTTGTTTGTTTACTTTTTTATCCCAAATGCATTATGCTTTTGTTGCTCACTCACCATCCTCACCACCACCACCTCTTCCATCACAAAGCATTTAAGCTTAAACCTCAGTGTACCAGGTGGCATATTGGTCATATATTAACATTTCTTTGATAGTGGAAAACTACTGTCAACCTTCATCACATCACACCTGTTAATTGTTTATGTAATTTTAAGATTCTGTGGTATTTTATCAAACCTATCTACTTTGATGACATGCATCTCCCTCACATTGCTGGGGCGAGCTCATCAAATAGTGTTAAATCAATAATTCTTTGATGTTCTACTAACACATGTTTTTTTCCAACCTTATAAATTATCACGAAATGACTCGCTGCATGCTGTAGTTATCTTTGATGTTTCAATGACATTTGTTTGAAGCATTTCTTTTTATGCTATTGCTTATTATTTTTAATTATTAATTGTTAATTATTAATTGATACTTAATGCTTTTCTGCTTCTATGAAGGAGGAAGGACTCCTACTCTTCATATCTGAAATTACCATTTCTATATTTGCTAATATCACAATATTTTTTTTTATCTGACAAATGATTCTGCAACTTGCTCAGAAAATGTGCATTTAACTTTGGTATAAAATATACCTGAGTTGAAAAAAAAAAACATAAAATAAAAAAGAGATAGAAAGACAAACAAACAAACTGCATAACATTAGTTTTCAACTGCATGATTATATACAGTTAACTGAAGCAGTTATATTTGGTAGGGTTATGTAGAGGCACTATTTACTTCTAACGTATGCTAAGCATGATATTTTATCATAAAAATTTCCCAAACTTTCAATGTTTTAAATGTCAAACTTTCAACTGATTTTGAATTCGAAATCCCAACTAGACAGCTTAATGTACATTTTCCCTTAATGGTAAATATTTGATAATAAATGCTTTATGGTGTGAAAGTTTGTAATATTTACTTTGAAAACTTTATTCAGAAAGGTGTTTATTTTTAAACATCTAATATGTTTTTCTTTTTTTTTATTTAGGAGAATGGGGATCTAAGCTTAGTTGAAAGTTAAAGGATTGCTTTACAGTTTAATGAATACATTTAATTAACTTTTCAAAATACGGAAGGAACTAAAATTAATCAACAAACTATATTTGAAAACTTGGCAAATTTTTAATCTTGGTATCAATTCCAGGAAGATGAAAGGCAAAGATAATTCTCATAGGATTTGATCTCAAAATTCAAAACTTCCTATGCCTAATGGCAAGTTAATGTTTTAAAATTATCAATTAGAAAAAAATTGTGCTCAGAGATATTTTAAAGAAAGTTAACATGTTTGGTGCTTCATATAATACATACACTTACCCCCAACAGAATAATTCTGTTTCCATCATTCAGTCTAGTTCAGTGCTAACCCACTGTAATGTTTTGATTTTGGCAGGAAAATTTAATGTTTTGTCGACGTGCGACATTCTTGTGACAGAAAATGAACTCAAGATATTTCAACTACAATTTAACACAAGCTGATTTGAACATTCCATGTCCTCATGACACCTTCGTCATGTAGTTCTTTGTGATAACTGTTGTAATGACTGTTCCAATAAATACTGATAAGTCTTTTGTAATAACTATTGACAAGTAAATAAATATGCAATGTATCACAAATTGTAACTTCAAAACCTTATTTCACTAATAAAATAATTGCATTTTCTGTTTCAAGTAAATAAAATTTAAGATTCAAATTATTATTTGTAAATGTGTAACAAATACATCGTGATAAAAAGATAGCAAACCCAGTATGTAGATGGACAAAATGCCTTTAGTGTTATTTAGGTCATGTTCCTTTATGTTCAAATTTTGTGGAGGTTGACATTTTCTTTACATTTATCCTTCTGAGTTTAAACAAATATTGCCTGTCAATAAAATGTTCTTGGGGGTCATGTGATTGACTATATCTTAAAAGTTCCAGCACGGTCACAGTTCAGTTACTAAAACAAATAAAAACAACAGTTTGGAAATAATTGCAAATCCAGAGGAAAAGTTTGAAGTCAAATACATTTACTATGATATTTAAGAATAAAAACAAAAAATTGTTTATTAATCCATTTTCGTTATGTAGAATGGTGCAAAGTAGGTTGCTTGGTATATATCTTCCTCTACTCAATTTATAACAGAATGTTGGCATGTGGTATAACAGTATTTGATAGTTCTTAACTTACTTTTATTAGGAAAGTCCTTTATATATATAAATAAACATTAAATAGTTTGTATGCCATTCTTGTTTCACTAGGTTTAAATTTTATAAATAATCCATAAAACAAGATTTTAACTTCTACTTCAAAACACTGAATTAAAAACTACTTTGATATGTTTATTTATTTATTTTGTTTATTGCAATTTTCCTGAATTATTTACTGAAATCAAAATATAACAAGATAGTAGAAGTAGTTTTCTTCATGTATTTACAACTAAATACAAGTAAATAGATATTTGATATCAGTTTAGCAAAATTTTAAAATGCAAACATATAACGGGAAGGATCAATGATAAAAGAAATTTGTTTATAGTTATGCACTTTATAGTTATATGCATCACAATCATTAAATGTCATTTCAGTTTTTTATGTTTTTTTTATTATCAGCTTGATGTTTATTCAGTATTGGGTGTTATAGCTTTCTCAGATCATTTTGACCATTAAAAAATATTTAAAGGATTTATTTTGTGAATTATAATTGGATGTAATAGTAAACAAGTTGTGATCTTGCTTAACAGTCATGAACCACTTGCCTTTGTACACAAGTGGTTTCTTCTATGTTTGTACCAGTGCATGCACATCAGTATGTATAAGTATGTATGTGTGTATGTGTGTGCATGTGTGTGTCTATGCATGTGTGTATGTGTGCATATATATATGTATATATATATATATATATATATATATATATATATATATATATATATATATATATATATATAAATAAATATATATATATCTTGCTATCTTTCATGAAACCATGTCCAGCTATTGTGTTGTTCATGTCTGTTAGAAGGGAAATATTACTTTACTTGGAAGCAATTGGTATGTTGGTGACAGGAAAGGCACCTGGCTGTATAACAAATTTTGTCTGACCCACACAAACATGAAAAAGATGAACATTAAAATGACATTGACAATGCAGACATTTATATACATGCAAATATTATGTGTGTTCGTTGAGAATTTTACAATGGCTTATAAAATACATATACATGCATATCATTTAATAAAAACAACTATTAGTTTCATGCCTCTGAAAATATGATGGTTGAACAAGCTTTTATAGCATGCCACATATATGCAAGAAATAACTGGAAAGGTGTGTATTAAATGATATTTATCTCTCACTGGATAGAATACATTTTTGTTATGTGTGTGAGTGTGTGCGTGTGTGTATGTGTGTGTGTGCATGTGTTTAATAATATATAACACATCCATGTATATTTGAATATGGGAAAACCTTTGCTGCAAAAATAGTTCCAGGAGGAAATTTCTCATCAAAGACAATGTGTGAAATACTTCCTTGAGCCATGAACGACAGCATATCATAGGATTCATGCATTTCTGTGTCATTACACTTCATCAACTAAGAAAACTGAATTAGTTGTCCACACTCATGTAAGAACAGTTGCTCTTATATACAAGAACATCAAATATTGCATTTGCTAATGCATGCACAGGTTTGCCAAGTTAGAATGAATTAACTAGAGATACATGAAACAGCATTGAATAAAATATATGTGTGTACAGTTATATTTAACTTTCATGCACCTTCAGATGTGGAAAAATCTTTCACTGTGAAAATAGTCTCAAGGGTAAACACTCCTCATAGACAATATGTGAGAACTATCATTGGACTATGAATAATGCCAGCAGATCATAGAACATGTATTTCTTCAGCATTATGCTTCATTAGCTATGAATACTGAATCAGA
The DNA here is from genome assembly GCF_046866305.1 of Octopus bimaculoides. Classification (NCBI taxonomy): domain Eukaryota; kingdom Metazoa; phylum Mollusca; class Cephalopoda; order Octopoda; family Octopodidae; genus Octopus; species Octopus bimaculoides. Next base: position 66,740,814 of record NC_142931.1, on the reverse strand, counting down.
CATTCATAGCACTGTAAGGACATCCTATGATTCAACAATACTCATAGCTCAATGATGTTTTCACTCATATTATCTATTAGGAGAATTATTTCTGTGATTATTTCCACAGTGAAAGGTCTTACCATGTTCAAGTATACATTACCATGTTAAATGTGATTATGCACATATATATTTCATTCAAAGCTTCTTTGTGCATTTCCAGCTAACACACACACACACACACGCACACACACACACACACGCACACACACACACACACACACACACACACACACACACTAACATATGTGTTTCTGTGTGTATATATATATATATATATATATATATATATCTTGCTATCTTTCATGAAACCATCTCCAGCTATCGTGTTGTTCATGTCTGAACGAAGGGAAATATTATATATATAGGAAGAGAGAGAGGAAGAGAGAGGAAGAGAGAGAAAGAGAGAGAGGGAGAGGGAGAAAGAGAGACAAAGAGATTGTAAACAAACAAACCAAACAACAACATCCATTTCTTCCAGAGTAGGAAAACCACCTATATATGACTAAAGTACTAAAGTAGCATAGAAGTTTAATGAAGAATTATCATACAACTCATTAAAAGGAAATAATTTGGATAAGTAGGATTATTTATCAGTTAATAAAGGCTTAAATTAAAAGACCTGAAATAAAGTATTGCATTCAAATGAGAAACTTCTCAAACATGGAGTGAGCATCATGAAGTCATAAAAATGCCTGTTAAGTTTATTACTTTCCTTAATTGCAAACTAATGTAGAAGTCTCTATATGATCATTTGAACTGTGAGAATAGCTGCTAAATCTTTCATAAACCAAACACCTGCTGTCTTAAACGAGTAAGACCACATTCATTAATGTAGTCCAATGTAGCCCTAAAAAGTGGGATAGTCATCATTGGAATATATCTGATTATAAGATTGCTTGCTTAGTCAAATATAAGTTACTTAGAAATGAAACAAGTTATCTTAACTCCTTTGACACCAACTTGCATAAGATCGTCCCTTGTTTTATGATACAAATTTCCTGTTTGATATGATCAATATTAAAACCTTCTATCAGAATTTCATATAAATTTATATTCCAAACTCCAGTTTAATAATGACAAAGTTATTTTTAAATAACTTTGTCATTATTTGTGACAAAGCCATTATCACATGGTTCTGTGATAAGAAGTTTGCTTCCAAACCACATGGTTCTGGGTTCAGTCTCACTGCATGGCACCTTGGCAAGCAGTGTTATGGTCTTGGGCAGACCAAAGCCTTGCAAGTGACAGTAACTGAAGGAAGCCCATTGTATATATGTGTGTGTGTATGTATATATCTATATATGTGTGTTGTTGTGTTTGTGTTTGTCCCCCCTTCACCACTTGACAACTGGTGTTGATGTGTTTACACCCCCATAACTTAGTGGTTCAGCAAATGAGACAACAGAATAAGTACCAGGTTTTAAAAAAAAGAGCATACTAGGGTTAATTCATTTGACTAAAAGTTCTTCAAGGGAGTACCCCAGCATGGCTGCAGTCTAATGACTGAAACAAGTAAAAGATAAAAGATGAAAGATCATTTTTAAAATGAATTTAAATGAAGGCAGTATCTTTCAGGAAAAATATGGTAACAAAAGATTATGACAACCACAGTCATGAAATGATACAAGTTTTAGCTTACAACCAGGTAAACTACAAAGCTTAATGCAAGAAAAAAATGAGTTTACCTAATTGTAAATAATTACTATGTAAGCAGCTGGAGTATTGTATAATTAATTAACTAGTGTTTTATTACTTTGGAGTATTGAATTTAAGTTTTATTATAAACCTGCAAAAAAGTAATGCTGCGATAGTTTTCAGTCTCTATGCAAATTTGATAATTATTTTTGTCAAACAAAAATAAATAAATGACAAATCAAATATAAAAAAAAGTTTTTTTTTTAATGTATTAAGATGCTTGAGCCATAGAAAAATGTAAACTGAGGGTGCAAGTGAAAATAAATCATAACAAGATTAAATATATAATCAAAATTTAGGCTAGTTAAAATATGTTTGTGATATATTTTGACTTCTAAAGGCAAAATCACTATTTACCATAGGGAAAACAAATTCTTACTTATTGTTAAAGGTGTAAAAAATCCATATCTACACAGTGCTTCCTTCTAGAAGATTCCAAGACATGAGTTTCTGGCTCCTTAGCCTTCCTCAGTAGGAAATACCAAAGAGAGATAACCTTGATCAGATTCAAAGTCATAGCTTTAACTAAAAAACAGTCAACATTAGAGACTGAATTGTGCTAGTAGACTGCCTAGTCAGAATAAAAGTAGTAGCATCAGTGCCAAGCTGTGATTAGGAATAAACAAACGTTATGTTCGTTAAAATATGTTGGTAATGTATTTTATATTTCTAAAACCAAATTCACAACAGTTGCTATGGGGAAAAAAATTGGCTCTTACAATTAAAAGTGCAAAAACAACATCATATCTACTCAGTGCTTCACTCTAGTGGATTCTCAGATGCGTGTTTCTAGCTCTTTAGCCTTCCACAATGGGAAATACTAAAGAGAGATAACCCTGAGCAGATTCAAAGCCATAGCTTGCAATCCCTTAGGATCGGTTAATCAGGTTACTTGGTATAAATTTTACATTGGAAAGTTGCTAAAGTTAGATAGAAGAAATTATGGTAGGTGGGAGTGAAATATGATAATCATGCCACATTCACTTCAAAATGCTTTAAGTTCAATCTAGATTTGTTTCTAAACAAAACAAAAAAAAAAGAAAGAAAAGAACAAAAGAAATTAAATCACTTTGAAATTGTTCATATTTGTGACATTTAACTTCTGTTACATATTCATAAACATTGTAAATATTAGGAAGGACATCCAGCCACAGAAACCATAACAAAACTGACAATAAATAAATGAATAATAGCTATTATTATTATTATTATTATTATTATTATCATTATTATTGTTATTATTATTATGATCATTATCATTACTATTATTATTATTATTAGTAGTAGTAGTGGTGGTAGTATTTAATATTGAGTGTTCTTTAGAATTGATATGGTCTTCTGGCCAGGGTGGACTTATGCATATGTTACTGCAAATCCCAACACTGTTTTTCCTTATTCTCTAGTGTTGTCCTTTATTTTACATGTTTTTTGCTTTTTGCCCTTTTTT
>NC_142931.1:66722630-66730130 GCF_046866305.1 Octopus bimaculoides | reverse complement strand
CGTTTCTCTCTTCCGTTTTCTTTTCACTTTCCATTTTTGAGAAGATGGTGTCAAGCTTGCTCTTGCACAGGTCTACCAACTGAGCTTTTGCCATGAACCTCAAGGATGAATGACTTTCTCTTCATTCTTGTGAGGAGTGCAATGCTGAAATAACTTTATGGTATTCAGTGGACATGAAGACCTGAATGTCCAAGAAACCACTCAATTTCTTGCAGGTCACTTCTATGGCTCCAACAACATGTATTGTGCTGCAAGAGTTAGTAAAATCTTAAACTATAACACTCATATTTTATTTCCTTCATTTACCATGGCATTAGCCTGTCATTAGATGCAGAGCATACCAGCTTACCAGTTCAGTTTGTCTTCTTACTTCATTCTTGATCTTAAACACCAAACATATGTTTCCATATGCCCTGTCTCTGTTGCGGCTACATATATTTTACCACATATCAATAAGGGCTTCCACCAACTCCTGTTTTCAAGGTATATGGAAACTTCATTCAGTATTTGGAAAAACAGTGTTGGGTTACTCACCTTCTCATCTTATTTTGGACAAATTTCTCATAGAAGTAGACACTTTCTTTTGTGATACACCTCTCCTAGACTTATTCCTTCACTTGGAATTGATTGATGTCTAGTATTTATTTCATTTTTGACTTGTAGCACTAGCAAATGATGAGTTACTCTTGTTATAATTTAAGTTTGCATTTTCACTATTTTTTCTTTCGTATTTACTAAATTGCAGCTGTCTGTGTTTATAACTGTCTGTTATTTTTTTTTTGTATATCTTCATTTTCTTAAATTTGTTTTAGTTTTTTCAACAATTTAGTGAGGTGTATTTGCTACTAACATCTTTGTGACTACTGTCTACTCTTTCTCTTCTTGCTCCTTAGGCTGGTATATTCAGCCACCAATAAATAAAATCAAATAGTTATTTGCAAAAATATGTTTGCAAAACAAAAATGGGTAAAGAAACAACCTTAATTTCCATCAAGGGTATTAGCGTGGACATTTAGATATTTTGAAACGCTTTGTTAGTAAGACGAGCCAAAATACTCACTCCAACAACAAATTTTCATTAATTAACTGTGAAAAAATCCAACTTTTCAGATTTGCAGACGTCTATTTACAGTAGATGATGATGATAAACTTTTCTGACAGGTCTAAAGATAAAATTTTGAAAAATGTTTAAATACAATGGGGAAGAAAAAAGGTAGTTCATTTATATTCTTGTACCTACCATAAATATGTAAATATTATTATGCATTATTATTGGCAGATATCTTTTGTAGAATGAGAAGGAATGAACAATTTGCATAAAGAAAATATACTAATAAGAAAGAAATAAAAACTAAAAACAAGATTAAAAATGACAAAATTTCAAAAAACAGAAAAAAAAATTAATATATATAGTGACCTATACAATAAGAATTTACAAATGTATATCTTGCTTTCCTTTCCTAAAGTTGCATCAATTACTTTGCAAGACCAATTCAAATCATTTTTAATATCATATTTGAATTAGAAAAAAATATTTAAAAAAAATACAGAATTCTTTCAATTTTCTGTTATGTATTTATTTTATTCTATTTACTCTATTAAATTTACTTTTCTGTTTTTAGTTAAATGCTTTCTATTTTCTTCAATAAATATCATGTTAGTTATACTACAGATGAATGTAATCTCTTAAGCACCTGAGCTTTATCTGACTAACAGTCTTTCTATCAATATGTTTGTCTGTTTCCCTGTCTGTCTGTCTCTCTCTCTCTGTTACTGACAATCATTTCCACGTCTGTCTCCTCTCACTTTAACTGATTCTATCTGATATTTTCTCAGACAGACACCCTAAGTTCACTTTCATTTTCTCTCATTCAATTTCATTAGACACTCTCTCTCTCACTTCATCTCAAAGTTTAATCAGACATTTTTCCCTCACTCCTTTTCTACTTCATTGGTATTATCTAATTTGTATTTGCTATCTCTTTTTTTTCCCTCTCAGAGTTTCATTCCATGTTTCTCCCCCTTTGCGCATCACCACCTTCGCTTTCTATCTCTTTAGACTGTATATCACTAACTTTGTCTCATTCAAAATAATACCCCCCACTTCTCTCAGTAACACAGTAACTCTAAGTTTATCATTCTCTTTCTTTTCCCCACATCTCTATACTCTCTCTCTCTCTCTCTCTCTCTCTCTCTTTTTCTTTTATATTTTCTCTACTTTTTTTCTTTCTTATTTGCTGCACATTTTAACAAAAGTCAGTTTTACCACAGAAATTCTAAGAGTAATAAAATTGCTGGGGGCAGGCTAAATACCTGCACAAAACTCTCTCAATTTTAAACCATAATTTTGTTTAGTAAACATATTTTTGTAAATAGAACTTCAATTATTAAATATATACTGCTTGCTTTTTTTTAGCATTTATATAAATTGTTATTGTAATACTTATGAATTCTAGCAATTCATGTTTACATATTTTGTACGTGTGTATCAATGCTGTCTCATCTAGCTTGTACTCCTATTGTATGTATTATAGCTTACTGAATTTGATCTGCTAGAAATTGCAACCAAATTCCCTACAAATCACATCTTAACTTCTTTAAAACAAAGTACCAAAACAAAAGAGGGATTGATCATGGATAGAACACGTTAGATTATAGTTCCGTGCAAAACTCAATAGAGATGAATTATACCCCCAAAGTTTCTAAATCTATGAATTAAAAGTAGAAATGGGCTAACATCAAAAGGAGACTATTCAATTAGTATTTGAAACACTCAAACACACTGTTTCTGCTTGGTCTTTGCAGGAATAATTAGAGTATATCCAGAGACAGACTGGATATACTGGGCAATATACTGACATTTTGATATGACAATATCAAAGTGTCAGTAATATACTAGGCAATATACTGACACTTTGATATTGTCTACTGACACTTTGATATGAAAACCATGAAGAAGTATAAGCATATGTTAAACATGGTACATGGGAATGCTTTGGCTACACAAATTTCGATACACATATTCAAACAGACAAGTAAACCAAGATGGACAGTCCAGATATAATTATCAAAGAACAGAAACAAAAGTGTCAGTACCCTGATAATCATCTTTGTCCTTTCTAACCAAAGAATCACCTAGAACAAAAGTGAGAAGCTAGCAAAGTACAAAGACCTTGAAATTAGAATAAGCAGCATGGAAGTCATATTGAACCAATAACTAGGTATACCTTTTAGCCTGAAGAAGAAGAAGAAGAAGAAGAAGAAGAAGAAGAAGAAGAAGAAGAAGAAGAAGTAGTGTAGTATCTGAAATGTTTTTTAAGGATTTCTGAGATTAGTAAGAGATGAGAAAAAATTATGATTGTAAGGGTTATTGTTTAACTCCAAATCAGCAATGATCAAGTTGACCTGTGACCAAAAGCATTCCAGCAGAAAGCATTCTATTGTGTGAAACCATTTTCCTACTTGCCGTGAACCTGTACACCGCATTACCCGAAGCATTCTATTCTAAGATAGTAGGATGTGATTTGAGCAGGATTTGACTGTTATTCCTAACAAGAATAGCAACCATGATGGCTCAGTGAACCAAAGTTCAGCTGTGATTAAGTACACCTATGACTAAAAGCATTCCAGCAGAAACCATTCTGTATTTCTCCCATTTGCAGTCAACCTGTAGATCACATTACCCAAAGTGTTCTCTCTTTACTTGTTTCAGTCATTTGAGTGCGACCATGCTGGAGCACCGCCTTTAGTCGAGCGAATAGACCCCAGGACTTATTCTTTGTAAGCCTAGTACATATTCTATCGGTCTCTTTTGCTGAACCGCTAGGTTACAGGGATGTAAACACACCACTATCTGTTGTCAAGCGATGTTGTGGGGACAAGCACACAGACACACAAACATACATATATATATATATACGTATACATATATACGACGGGCTTCTTTCAGTTTCCGTCTACCAAATCCACTCACAAGGCTTTGGTCGGCCCGAGGCTATAGTAGAAGACACTTGCTCAAGGTGCAATGCAGTGGGACTGAACCCGGAACCATGTGGTTGGTAAGCAAGCTACTTACCACACAGCCACTCCTGCGCATATTTGTAGATAGTAGGATGTGATTCAAGCAGGATTTGACTGTTATTCCTAACAGGAATAACAACCATGTACAGGTCCTCTGGTTGGTTCGATAAGGTTTGCCACAGTAGTAGTGATCTTTAGAAAAGAAAGCAGATCTAAATGCTTTCCGAAGAGTGACACCTCTACCCACTACTCCTACTAAATGTCTGTAAAGATCAAGTGGTGATGTTAAACAGGGTGACAGCTTATTTATACTAACCTAGAACAAATACAGTTGATCCAATAGTTTTCATCTGCACAATTTTCATCTACCCAATTTCACTTACAAGGCTTAGATTAGCCAGAGGCTTTGTCCAATTATCTTTTGGTGAGATCAAACTTGTAAGCACATGATTGTAAAACAAGCTACTTAACCCCAAACTCATGCCAGCACTAGTGTACATACACATTTATGTATGTATTGTGTGTTTATATATATATACACATTTGTTTGTATGTGTGTATGAGACAACAGTTATTAATACATGTATATGCATATAGTATTCCATTAAATCAGCCAGGAAAATAGCTGTAACATTTATCAAAGCATTAGATAATAAGGTGCATGTGATTGATGAGACTAAATAGATCAAAACAGTTAATTGTCACCTACAATCTGCTGATTTCCTGTTTATTGTCATTCATCCCTTTAACGAGCCTTTGTGTGTGTGTGTGTGTGTACATGCTTGTGTGCAAGCGCATGTGAACACATGTGCGAGTGTGTATGTTTATGATCAATATTTCTGGTGTAAACAAATTCACTCTTTTAAGCTGCTAACAAGATAACACAAGCAATAATACATGCTACCAAAATGGGTTATAGTTTAGCCCCAGGTCAGTATTGGTTGAATAAACCTGTGATCTAAAGCTGTCTAGCACTAACCAGCCTCTCATTTATTCAAACATAATATATTTAAAGCTACATTATTAAATGTCTCCTTAGATTTTTTTTAATATATGAGGTATGTCATGAAGCATGTTTGACTAATATTTGTATTATTCACAATATTTCCAAAGGGATTGTGGTGTTAACTTATCTATCAGGCTGTTGTTGTTTAGCCCAGATCAATTTAGATCAAGCAAGCCTATGATCAAAACTGTTTCAGCCATGACCAGCCTGTCTCCTTTTACATCTGACATTTCCCTTTTTAGTACCATAGTATTAGTATGTGATTTAAGACGCATGGCTCAGTGGTTAGAGCATCAGGCTTACAATCATGAGGTTGTGAGTTTGATTCCTAGACAAAGCTGTGTGTAATGCTCTTGAGCAAGACGTTTTATTTCACACTACTCCAGTTCATTCACTCAGCTGTAGAAATGTATTGTGATGTCACTGGTGCCGAGCTGTATCAGCCTTTGCCTCTCCCTTAGACAACATCGGTGGTCTGGAGAGGGGATACTGGTATGCATGGGCAATTGCTGGTCTTCCACAAACAACCTTGACTGGACTTGCACCTCAGAAGGAACTTTCTAGGTGCAATCCCATGGGCATTCATGACTGAAAGGGTTTTAAATGTTAAAGGTAGATTTGGTGGCTGTTATTCCTATTCTGCTGAGTGATTGCTTATAATTCACTTCTTAGTTTGTGAAAACTAGCAAAACTTAGTGGAATTTAATTCATACAGACAGAATATTGAATGCTTGGGTTTGGTAAGGGGTAAAGTTGTCAGAAGTGTTCAGGCACACACAAAGATAGTAAGAAATGTTGGCCAAAAGTGAAATCTAGGTTCTATTTTAACAAGGAAAGACACTCAGACAGAAAGTAAAATATAAGTCTCATTTCAAAGTATCCTTAAATAAACAGTTATCAATACTTAATATTTACGTTAGGATTACAAGTATATACATAATAAATTGTGCAGATAATGTACTCACAAGCAATAGAACAGGATAAAGGTAAAACTGTGTATTAAAAATGTAATTCTTTGCCTTCATCAGTAAGTGTCTCTGAATTGCAGACTCATGCTAATGAACCCACGTCGCCACTCTACATATGCTCTAATTACCTAAAGGCTTATGCTGAGATCATCTACTCCAATACCACCACAACCACCATTACTGCCATTTCTGTCATAACTTCACACTTTTGCTCCCATATCTACTCTGACATAGAGTAGCACCTGTCAGGATCCTATGCTAGGGCTGCTTGCTAACCTACGCATATGAAGACTGGATCTGGTAGACTCTGCCAAAGAAACTTTTATAACTCAGCAGAGAGGAAGGTAGTCACAGCAACACATTGTAGAGTGCAGAGAGCATGATGAGACAAATAAGACATCTTGGCCATTCACTGCAGCCATCTTCATTCCAAATCATCTTCACTTGGTCTTGCCACTGGATTGGAGGTGGTCACAGATGAGAGATTGGAGTTGATGGTGTGCAATCCTAGTTCACTTGAAACAAAATCGTCACACAAGTCATCAGTCATCCTTGAAGATGACTAGATAGTCTTTGTTGCTCCAATGAACAAACACACAACTTTACATATTGGTTTCAAATTTTGACACAAGGCCAGAGGGAAGGGGCTAGTTGATTACATCGACCCTAAGGCTCAACTGGCACTTATTTTATCAACTTCGGATTCTGGGGGTTGTAGTTCATCCATTATTTAGATAATTTAACTTGGATCATCGCTGGTTACATGTGCTCTGTTATATTAATTTTGCTCCAGTGAATAACAGCAGGAAATTGGCAGAACTTGCCTTCATGAAAAGCACTTACCTCTCTGCTCATGGAAGAATTGTCACACCAATTTATAAAAGAAAAGAGATTCCAGAGCAAATACAGATTAGTTGTTTGAGATTATATTATGCACAATGTGACTAGACCATCGATCCAAATCCTATACAATATTCCACCAATCAAAGCACAACACTCAATCAATGTTCAAAACTCACTTGATAGGTAAAACGACTAACCATTACAGATTAACACACTGAGCCTATATCAGTTTAATGTATTCAGTATATCATCATAGAAATTGGTCTCACTACAGATGACAGGCAAAGGTGACCTCGGCAGAAATCAAACTCACAGATGAATGCTGCTATGTAGTTTGCATGGCTTGCTAATGATTCTGCCAGCTCTCTGCCATTATGCAGCCCTACATATTACCTGTAACCAAGACACATGAAATAATAACCTAATAAGATGGATTGTAAGTTACATAGTGTCTGTATCAAATCAAAAAGATAGCAAAGTACTAGTTGCTAGTCTCGGTGATCTCAATGAAGAGCAAAGGTTATCAAAATTTGCATGACAAAAAGACAAAGTTTGAAGGTAGAACAACAAATAACAATGGAAAGCATTAAATGCTGTTTGTGAAAATAATGTTAGAATTATTTGTTGATATTTAGTTTTACTGCTTTAAGGCAACCATTAAGA
>NC_142931.1:66717630-66720130 GCF_046866305.1 Octopus bimaculoides | reverse complement strand
AACACAATATACAATACATCCCTCTTTATGAACAATATTGCCTTACAAACTCTTGGGGTCTGACAGACTCCAGGCTTATGTTTGTCCATGGTGATGCTACACCCCCATAAAAGTTGTGCTTCTTTATCAGAGCTATAAAATAACTACAGTCTGTTAAACCTACTTTTACATAATATGGCGAATTTTCGCCTCGTAGACAACAGAATTGCTTATATATACATGAAGCAGAGATGTCATCATCTACAAGATACACTCACACAGACAGATTCACACACACACGCACGCATGCATGCACTCTCACAGAAATACACACATACACACACATATTCTCTAGATTCCCTGGAAGGAAGAAACATTGTGACTGCAAGTTAAACTTTCTTTCCTGTTTATCACTGTCTTGCACTGGTTTCTTCCTGCTCCTCTTCCTCTGATACTACTACTACTACTACTACTACTACTACTACTGCTACTGCTACTACTACATTATTGAACTTGCCTGTAACCCTTTAGCATTCAGATTGCTCTGTCAAATATAATGCTTAATTATTCACATTGTTTTGAATAAAGCACGCATTACCTTGTCGCTTCAAGATTTTGATGATGTGATTGTTTATTTTAAAAATGACATTGTAGGTTAGATGTAAGAGGCCAGATCTGGTCAGTTTGAACATAAAACAGGAGAATATTTGGGCCAGATATGTCTAGTCTAAATGGCTAAACAGTTCAACCCACACAATGCACATGCATCCTTCTTTCAATCTTACTATCAATTTTTCATATAGCATATTTAAACCTTACTCCTACTCCTTATTTTTCTCTAAAACTGGTTTGTTCTTGCAATGAGCAACAATCAAAACATTTATGTGTTATAGGAGTGCAAGCATGGTATGGCATGTAGCTAAATAGTGCAACAATGTGAGTCTGATATCAATTTCTCTACAGTCTCATGTTGGGTTAAATTTAGAAGATGGAGATTGTGTTGGATCCCATTAGTTATATACATACATACATATATATATATATATATATATATATATATATATATATATATATATATATATATATATATATATATATATATATATATATATATATATAATGTGTCATGAGTACAAAAAGGTTGCTTGTTCAGGAAACAAAAAAGTTTCACCACCCCATAGCAAAACCATTGTACTACACTTAGATAACTTTTGATATATTGGCATCTGAAGCAGCTGGAGATATGATAGTTTGACTAAAAGTATCAGCTATTGCAAGCAAAAATTAATATTGAAAAACACATTTGGCCAAATTTAGACATACGACAGTTTAACATAGTGGCAAATATATGTGTGTGTGTGTGTACACATGCATGCATACATGCACACATATATGCATACATACATACATACATACATACATACATACATACATACATACATACATACATATATACATACATACATAGACACATATACATTATGAATTAACTGTTACTTTCTCAGATGCAGCACGGAATTTTGTCAGTGAACAGTTTGTGGTTTCAAAGTGCCGAAAATATTTTGACACAAATGAAATTTAAATGGTGAAGTGAAACCAATGGTTCTTGTGTCTTCTTGAAGAGCTTACAAACTTCTTCCACACTGTAGTTGTGTATATATATATATATATATATATATACACACACACACGCACACATATATACACACACCCACACACACATACACACACATATATATATATATATATATATATAAGGTAACAAACTGAGGAAAAGAAATCCTTCAAAGGGCTGTGTTAAATATCCAATTCACTGGTACTTCAGTTGGATACTATATAAATATTGGTGTAATTCAATAATAAATATAAACTAAATATAGAGATATTCTATTGACAATCAAATAATCTATTTATATTACAATATAACATTAAATACTATGAATATAATATATAAAATAACATAATATTATATAAATAATTATAAAAACCATAAAAGGCCAACAAATTGTTTCGACTTAATATATTTTTTTCTGATATACATAATCACAGTTCCATATATATATAGTCACTTCAGGGTATTTGGTTCAGAAAAGACGAAATTCCATGTGAAAGGATGGCTGGATTGTAAAAATTTATTCAAATGTCTGTGCTATGAACGTGAGTGTTAACTAATCAATCATACATCAGTTACAAGTACAAAACAACAAAAACACTTTAATGGACAATACAATCAACAAAGTGCAATCCACAACCATCGAAATTCATTTCATTATATCTCAAGCACACACCAATTGAAACCCTTTCATGTCCAAGATAGTCTTTTGTCATCATAACATGCAATAATAATATATGTGTGTATATATAAATGTATACAATTAAGTATCTAAGTCTTCTGCTACATGTAACTGCAACAAAAAAATATATAAACAATTACATCTTCAATACAAAAACTCTTTTATCTATCTAAATTAGTTGATATCAAAAAAATTATTGATTAAATTAACTAATAATAATCTTCTAT